>NC_046662.1:124656016-124661496 GCF_010883055.1 Belonocnema kinseyi
TATAATAATATAAAATATTCAATAATAATTTGCAATATTTTAAAAAATCTGAAATCTTATTACATATATTATTATGCGCGTAGCAATATTTTTTATAGAATGTTTCACAGAAATTTGCAGACGGCCATGCGAAGCTGTCGGTTATATTTCAGATTTTTTTGTAATACTTCCAGCTAGGTCAGCTGAGGGGCTTAAGGCGTTAGGAATGAGGAATGTGAAACTTATAGGGTTCGAACCCCAAGGTGAATAAAAATTTTCATAGCGTGCTTTTATAAAAATTTTAGTGATTGTATTATATTTATTAAACTATCCATCGTATTTTCTACTACAAGATTAGTTCTGTAAAATTTAATGGATTTTTTTCCGTGTCATTGCCATAGTTGGCCCAATTTTGGTCATGGATATTGTGCCAGTGGTCGGGCCAACCATGATAGCCAATAGTCGGCAAACAGAGTTGGGCCATAGTTATCATTTCGGTATGTTGGTCAATGACTGATTGGAAAAGTTAGCCCAACTCCGAGAAAGTTGGCCCGACTATGGCCCAATGGAAAATTCGCACATGGGTTGCTCCTATATTGGCTGATCTAGTCTTGAAAGATCTTGAATCTAATATCATCCAAAATTTAGATTTTTCAATACATACATATTTTAGATATGTGGTCGATACATTTATCATTTTACCAAAAGATAAACTACTCTATGTAATAAATAAATTCAATTCTGATCATCCTAGACTTAAATTCATACATGAAATTGAAAATGACAATTCTATTCCTTTTTAAATCTTAAAGTTATAAAGACTGCTTTTTATATTATCATCGCAGGTTGGTATCATAAAGATACTTATTCAGGTAGATATTAAAATTTTTTCTCTAACCATCCAATACAACATGGAATCTTCATAGTTAAAAATATTATTGATACAGCTTTGAAATTGTCACATGAATCATTTCACAATTCGAACATTGAACTTATTTAAAAAAAACCTTTCTTTAAATAATTATCTAATAGAATTTATTCAAATACATATTAATAGTAAAATTAAAACAATTAAAGATTCTATTTCTAAAGAAAGATAATTAAAAATAGTTTTAAAATTTAATTTCAAACCAACTGTTTCGATACCCTACCATGGAAAGTTATATTTTGAAATTAAAAGAATTATTAATGACTTTAATATTACAACCATTTACAGAATTGATTCTAAACTTGATAAATTTATTAAACTAGGAAATGACTATTCATATGATTATCAACTCAAAGATTTTGTTTATAAAATTCAATGTTTAAATTGTAAAAAGTGTCATGTTGGTCAAACTGGTAGATTGCTTCCTACGAGAATAAAGGAACATCATGCGAATTTTAGACAGAACCCAAAAAATCATAAAGTCATAACTAAACACCAATTCGAAACTAAAACACCTAATTGATTGGAATAATGTTATAGTATTACATCATGAATCAAATGAATTTAAAGGACTAATTGCTGAAATGTTCTTTATTAAGAAAAATGTTAATAAGTGTTTAAATATAATGACAGACCTTAATAATTATAGTCCAATATATAACAATACTTTGGATTCTTCAATCTAAAATAGAACCTACCAAACATAAGAAACACTTAACTTAATTAACGAATACCAAAAATAAAATTTTATTGTAATATCCAAAATTAAAAAATTTCCATACTATCTATTGATTGTCTACTTTTCAAATTAATATGCAAGCTACCATTTTGGTTCCCCGTCAAATTCAAAATTGCTCACTTGATATCGAATTATATAAATACATCTACAAGATGTAGATTATTTATTTTAAATTATACTAAATCATTGTTATCAAAACATAAATTATAATTGAAATTTCATGTGACATAATAAATGAAATATTTAAATTAGACTATATGATTTTTTAACTCACACATTTGCCAAAAAATAGTTTTTTTGCAGAAATTATGATTGTAAACGAAATTTCACTGAGGTTACAAATAGGCGTGCGCTTTTATTATAATCATATAATTTTGTTTGTATCATACGTCTGTTTTATTTGCGTGGGTTAACGTGCGTCGCTCTGTAGAAAAACGGGTTCCTAACCTTACTTTCTTCCGGATCTCATGTCGCTTTAATATATCAAAAAAATGTTCATAGGCTATTTAATTATATATAAACATTTTCTTTAAACCCTATATATTTAAATTCTATAGTCTGCAATTTATTATCAACTCTGAGAATCTTTCTCTTCGTCATAGTGGAAAACGGTAATGTTTAAATCCATCCTCGCTTCTATTTTTTACAAAACGGAGCACT
Source organism: Belonocnema kinseyi (assembly GCF_010883055.1). Lineage (NCBI taxonomy): Eukaryota > Metazoa > Arthropoda > Insecta > Hymenoptera > Cynipidae > Belonocnema > Belonocnema kinseyi. The sequence continues at coordinate 124,658,323 of NC_046662.1, forward strand.
GCAGAAGACAATTTATCTTATATTCTAGACTTAATTTTAATTAAACTATACGGATATGCTTATCGCATCGTTTCCCGCGAACTGTCTAGGAACCAGAATGGCGGTTTCATATTCCTGTCTAATATAGTACCCTAGTGATACGGCATTGATAGTTGTGTCTTCGTTGATGTACCTCTCTTTCTCTTTCTTCCCGCTTGCAAAATGGAGAAAAACGACGTTTTGCTACCATTTGAAAAAATGTACAAATTAAAAGTATTTATTGGCATTTTTAACCTCACAAAAAAGGTTCTTATAAACTTATTTGAAGACTTTTAAATTAACTTTTAAATTAATTATCTACTCAATTTTTTGATATGACATAAGCTACACGACTCTATCCTGAAGAGGAAAACGTTATGTTTTCGAAACGTCGATGATCGGAGAAATATTATTAAAGAAATTTTGAACATCAATAATTCCAGTGTCTGAAGTATGTCAAGTATTACCTACATCATTATTATTAGCTAGAAGAAAAAGCAATGTTTACACACATTTTAAATACGTTTAATAATAAAATGCATAAATTTATTTGCGATTTTATTTGATAAGTTATGCATATTTTAATGTCCCGCATTTCGACAAATTGTTGGCGGAGTTGCCTAAACCAGGACGAGCTGTCGCTGACTGTCTCAGTTTCGGACACTGTAACGTGAGTTGCGAAATTGCGTTTCCATTACTGAGATGGTCACCTTCGCCGTGTTTTTAATTAAATGTCGTTCAATTAAATGTTTCGATTAAATTATTTTAGTGAAATATTAAAAATATTGTTTATAAGGCACAACCTTGCCGTTTAATTGATTATTTATTCGAAAAAAGTTATTCAAAGTAGTTTATTGAAACCTCCAATTCGAACTTCAACGTTTCCCAAATGCTTAGGTACGTAACGTAATATAGTATATAATAAATTTAATTTTTCAACAAAAATTAGCAAGTATATTAGTATGATAAATTAAGTAAATTGTATGTATGTATTTAATCTCTCCCTTTTACGGGTTTGAGGGTCTCCGCTCCCTGTACATATATTTACAATTCCATCCTCAGTCTAACTTAACTACTACTTATATTCTACTCTTTCACATTACGCAGGATAAACAATAGTAACAGTAGTGATTTTAATTCCTAAAATGAGCGAGCTTCCAGGGCTTCTGTTTCCTCTTGCCATAAAAAAATGCATTTGACACGATATTGAAACAATTTTCGTTTTTTCCTGTCCCTTTTTAGGATCACCCGTTTAGCTCTGCTCTACTCCCTTGCTTTCCCTTACTTCTTCCTATTTCTTCATCCACATTACTCCCTGTCCACTACCATCCAAGATCCATCTTACACGCTCATCCACACTCAACTGTTCCTCTTCGTCTCCTGTACATCTCTCTAATACGTGTGCCCATGACTCCATTCAATATCCACATACTCTGCATAAATTCTCCCCTTCCTCCATCCAATATCTGCATGCTCTCACTTCTTCTCCCATTCTGAACCGTAAAACCCTACTCCATTTTTCTGCCTTTTTTATTTTTTGCAGATATTCTGGTTCCGTCAACCCTTTGACCATCATATACCATCTATTGTACCTCGAATCTATAATCTTTGCCCATCTCTCTTCTCCTTGTTTAACCAATAGCTCTAACTTTATGTCCCCTTTTTAACTTCTCTTCAAACCTCCAGGCTCTCTTAATTTGTCCAGTAACCATATTTTCTCTTCCTAACTCTTATTTTAAGATATATCCTGGGCAACTCCAGGTAACCCAATTACCCACCTCAGAAATCGCCCATGCATGCTCTCTACTTTCCTATATTCCTTCCATCCCCAGATCTCCACACCATAACACAACACCGCCCATACCAACGCATCAAACAACCAGACCCTCATTCTCCAATCATTCCTCAACCTTCTCTTTCCTATACCCCATACTTGGCCCATTACTTTACTCGCACATTCAATTCTTTTTCTCACCTGCAGCTCGTTTCCCCCTTCTGCCTTAAACCAAAAACCTAGATAACAGAACTCCTCCACAATTTCCACTTTTTCTCCGTTCATCTTCCAAACGTAATTTATTTTGCTCTTTCTATTTCTGAAACACATCACCCTTGTCTTATCTACGTTCATCGTCAGTTCTTTCGTTCCCACATACTCTTCGAAGATTCTCATCATTAGGTTCATCCCCTTCTCATCATCTCCTAATAGAACTACATCGTCCGCGTATGCTAGAGAGTATAGTTTGCTATTACCCAAAACCATTCCTCCTTTCCTTTTCTCCTTTAGCTTCTCCTCCAAGTCTGCCAATAGGATACTAAATAGTAACGGACTCAACGGGCAACCTTCCCTTAGACCTCGGCCTGTCCAGAAAACCTGCCCTTTTTTCTTTCCTATTTTCACCCTAATCTTGGTTTCAGTAAAAATTTCCTTTATCCTCTCCACCAACTTTTCCTCTTCACCCCTCTCTTTCATTGCCTGCCATAGTACTTTTCTGTTCACTGAGTCAAACGCTGCTTTGAAATCTACGAACAAAGCTACTAGTTTTCCTTCCTTTCTCCCAAAATTTCTGTTAACTAAATAGTTAAGTACGTAGATGCTGTCTATAGTCCCCATCCCTTTTCTAAATCCCGTCTGATTATGTGGAATACTTTCTTTTTGTTCTACCTGACTCTCCAACCTTTTTCTTAAGATTTCTGCATATATTTTATAGCACACTGACATGAGAGTGATCCTTCTGTATTCCTCTACCTTCTTTCCTTCCCCTTTCTTGATAAGCGGTACCACCAGCACCGTCGTCCACTCTTCCGACCAACCTTCCCCTTTCCATACCTTGTTGCAGATCTTCCACATCCTATCCCTAATCCCTTCTCCTCCAAACTTCATCGCTTCGTTCTCCATCCCATCTTCTCCCGTCGCCTTGTTCCTTTTTAACTTTATCTACTTCTGCTTTATATTCTTCCTTTCGCCTTTGCCTTTATTTCCAGCATCTTCTCATGTTCTTTTTTCCTCCTGTTATACTCCTCCTTCTCCATTTGCCCTCTTCTCCATTTGCTCATACACTCTTTTATTCTCTCTTTACTCTCCCAGCATTCCTCGTCCCACCAGCCTCTCTTTCCCCCTACACTTTCTTTATTAGTACCCAGCTCATCCTTTACCTT
>NC_046662.1:124661596-124670088 GCF_010883055.1 Belonocnema kinseyi
ACTGACGCCTCTTCTTAGTGTAACTATGACCGGGAAGTGCTCGGACCCTATCTCATTCCCTACCTTCATACTCCCTATCATATGCCGCATTTTTTCTTCAGCTAAGAAGTAGTCTATTACTGTTGCTCCCTTTCCTATGAATGTGATCTCCCCTTCCTCATCTCCTTTCATATTGCCATTGCATATATACCATCCTCTTTCTCCTATCATGTCTAGTAACTTCCTCCCCTCCCTGTCCATCTCTCTATGCTTGGAGTTCCTTATAAATCCCTCCTTTTCTTCATTCCATAACCCTCCCCCTTGTTCACCAGTCCATGCTTTTAAGTCCCCTCCTATTAAAACCAATTCTTCCGTCTTTTCCTCCATCCACCTCCTTCTTACTCTCCCGCCTTCCTCTTACCCTCTTCTTCTGTATACACACACCACTGCTATTTCTACTTTCTCAATTATAATTTTTCTTATCATTGTTCCATCCTTTTCCTCCATGTCCCCATCTTTTCTCCCTTTTACTGCTAATTCTTTTTTCACCCCTGACACCATACCGCCCATCCCTCTCCCTTTAACGTGTTCTTTTCTTGCTTCTTGCATTGTCCACACATAGCCTTTCGGTAACAACTTTTTTATTCCCTTCCAATTCTTCTCATATGCCCAGGTTTCACTCATCATAATCACATCCCACTTTTCTAACTCCTTCCAAAATCCTTTATTCTTGTTCTTCAAACCTGCAACATTCCAGAAACTAATTTCACGTTTGTCTCTTCCCTTCCCTCTTCTTTCCTCTTCACTTTATTTCTCCTTTGCCGTTTGGAAACCCCTCTGATTTATTTCTAGACTATAAATTAAGTTAATTAACTTTCCTGTTGGAAATTTATATTTTCAAATTCAAAATATAACTGTTTTGAAAAAACTCATCGTTTTTACTTGAAAATTCAACAGTTTGGTTACAATTTTTTTTTCTTGACTGAAAAATGTTTTTTGATTAACATTTGAACTATTTTCTTGAAAATTGTTCTTTTTATGTTGAGGCTTTAGCAGTTTGATTGAAATTTTTTTTTATTAATTGGTCTGCTTTCAATATGTAATTAAAATATTTTATGGTTAAAATATCAACTATAATATTTTTTATCAGAACTTAACTTTTTTTGTTAACCTAATACTTCAATTTTCTAACAAATTCTTGAATTTTTAAATAAAAAAGACTAATTTTCTACCAAAAAAAGATTAATTCTTATCGAATAATATAATAGTTGATATTTCAAACGAAAAATGTTTTAATTATAAATTAAACAGGGCATAATTTTTTTAACAAACAAGATGTTTGATTTACAAAAGAAAAATATTTAAACACAATTTATGAATTTTTTGCAGTTGCATTTTTCTGAAAGAAAAAACATATTTTTCAGTCAATAAAGCTTTGAACCAAATAATAAAATTTGTAAACAAAAAATAATTCATATTTTTTCAAGAAATTTTTCAATTTATGTGTAAACGTGAATTAAGATAGATTATAATTCGAAATTTGCTACCGAGCAGTTTAATTTTCAAGTAAATCGATGATATTAGTCTGTCAAAATAAATTTTATTGCATACTTACTAATTTTATTGAAAAATTAAATTTATGAGTTAGTACGAGATGACTTATCTAAGCAGTTGACAAAATTTAAGGTTAGAATGAGTGGTTTCAATAAACTAGTTTAAAGAACTTTTTTAGAACAAATAATTAAACGATAATCACACGCCATTCTTGCTTTTTTATGTATTCTGTAATAAATTATAAGTAAATTGTGCCATTTTATTTTGATAAACCCCATTGGATTTTCCTTGTCCCAGTATTGTTTTCTTTGGTGTCCCACTTAAGGATATGTTCCAAAATTCGTGTCCCTCTAATGGGTGATCTGACTAGCTTTAAAAATATCCACTTATATTAATTTACTTTAAAATTACTAATGTATTTTTTGTTCTAATCGATGAAATAATGTCTTAGCCACTTATTTTAACGGTTTTGTACCAACAATTCCAATTCCCCATTTTAAAATTGTGTTTATGTGAGTCAGCTTTTCCTAACTGCCCCAGTAATTATCACTTTACTTTATAACGAAATTTGTGTGAATAAGAACAAATTCTGGATCATTTCGCAAACTTCCATGATCTGCGTGAATACTGTTGCACAATACTTTCGTATTTTGCGACAGTCGACGAAGTTCTATAAGCTGAGGTGTCTCAGTTCTTTGATTTCTCGTTTCTTAAATGATCTTTAGCGAGAAATTTAAACTCTGTTTAAAATAATATAAAATCTGATCAACTTTATACTATAATGTACAAAATTATGTTTTAAATCCTATCTCTTTCAAATCACTTGACTGTCATGTAAACTCTAGACAAACTCTTTCAAATATTGGTAACCCTTACAGTATTTCTTAGAGAAGATCGCATAGTGTAATACTTCTACTTTACCACTCTCCCTTCTCGTTGATTCTAGCTAAGGGTAGTTCGCCTACGACGCCTACACAAGGCCCTCGTGGCCTCAGTAGTCCTTGCGCCCTGTCTACGGACAGATCATTCTGTATCTTTCGGTCAATAAACAAAAAGTATTCTGATATCAAGTATAAAAGAAGTGTAATTCACTAGACCGTCACAATAGTTCATAATTGTATATTATGCACTTAGGGGAAGAAGAGGGACTCTTTCGACGAGTGTATGTTTTCAGTACGAGTCGTAGGCGAGTGCGTAGCGCGAGTTGGAGACTCGGACTGGAATTGCACAAGGCGAATGTAAAATTCCATTCCTCCAAAACTGTTTTTTACCACCTGTATGCGATTTTACATGATCGTGCTATTCCTACCTAATTTTGGTAAATTTCACACAGTAATCACTGGTATTTTTATGTCCTATGAAATTTTTGGTAAAATTACATGAAACTTTTTACAGTGATGTCCACTGCTACATTTTCATTAATTATTCATTTTTTAATGCAATTGTGTTTGGTTAAAAATTGTGGATTTTTGTTTGAAAATTTGACCATTAAGTTTAAAATTTTTATTTGAAGGTGGAAAATTTAACTACTTGGTTAAAAGTTAAACTTTTTGGTTGTAAATGCAGCTCTTTAATTAAAACAAAAACAAATTTTCAACAAAACCGCTTATACTGAAAATCAAAAGGTTTAATATTTAGTTTAAAAAATAACGAATTTTCAACGAAATAGTTACATTTTCATCTGAAAACATTATTTTTTAACAAAATAGTTAAAATTTTAAATGAGTAAGTAAATTTTTAACCAAAAAAGATAAAGCCTCGACGAAAAACGTAATAGCTTATATTTCAACAACAAAATATTATTATTTTGAAACAGTAACAGTTTAATTGAACCAAAAAATACATTTCAAGCCAATTTTTCAATTTACAACCACACAGATAAATTTCTAATTAAAATAGTGAACCTTCAACCAAAACAGAATTAATTACAAAAAAGCAGTTCAAACTTAAACCAATTAGCGAAATTTTCACCAATTAGATTACTTTTTATACAAAGAAAGAAGGAATTTTCACCAAAATAAGTAAATTTTTAAATAAAATTATAATAGTTGATATGTCTGCGAGAAAAAATCTTAATTTAAATGAAAGTCAGTCGAACTTAAACAAAAAAGACGAATTTTAAACGAAATAATTGAATCCTTAACAAAGGAACTTTAACAAAAGATAATTCACAACCACAAAATTGTAGTTGTAGATGTTTTAAAATTTAATATAAAAAAGTCTGGGTACAAATGTGGGGGATATGCAAACACTGATATCAAAGACTGATATGCGAATATGTTGAATATTTTCAACAAAGAAGTTGAAAAAACTGTTTCCTCGTAGTTTAAAAATCAAGTAATTGGTTGAAAATTCGTCTTTTTGGGGAAACATTAATCTTATTGGTTAAAAATTAATCTTTGAAGCATATATGTCAAAATTAAAATTTTTTTTTATAGCGGAAAAATACTTCTCACACAATTTAATCTAAAAATAACATAATTCCCTTCCTGATAGATTCTGCGACTTGAAGTGCAGAGTCTGTCTAATGCGAAATGGATTCGACTTCCTTTGAAATAATTTTTTTAACACAGTTTTTTGTTGAACATTAATTTTTTAAACTGAAAGTTCAACTATGCCATTTTTTGAAGAAAAATTAATATTTTTAATTAAAAGTTTATTTTTCTTGTTAAAGGTTCGTCTGTTTTGTAGAAAAAAACCTTCGGGATATTTTTAATTTAAATCAGATTTGGTAGAGAGTTCAGCTATTTTTTTCAAATTATACTACTTATGGTTGAAAATTATTCTTTTTTTTACTGAAAACTGAACTATCCCATTTTCGTTGAATATTAAGCTTGTAATTGAAACTTCATCTGCTTTGGTTTAAAATTAACCTTTTTGATCGAGAATTCAACTTTTTTTTAATTCCTCTTTGTTGATAAAGCATTAATTCCTATAAGGTTAAAATCTAATTATAATATTTTTTGTTGAAAAATGATATTTTCTAATTAAAAATCATATGTTTGTTTGAAAATTTGTCATTTTTGTTATAAAAGTAATATTCTTGGTAGAAAATTAATCTTTTTCATTTCGGATTTAAATTAGTTTGTGAAAAATTCCTTTTTAGTTATTTAAAAACAAATTGCTGCAAAAGAAATATCGATTACACCAATTTTGTTCGAAAATTGAACCTCTTTACTTAATAGTTGAATTAATTTTTTGAATCTTTTTCTTTTTTGGTAGAAAGTTGATCCTTTTTGTTTAAAATTGATCTTTTTCGATGAAGAATTAGGTATTTGGTAACAAACTAATCTGTTTTGATGGAGAATTTAGACAATCGAAATTTTGTAGAGGCGCTTAGTTATTAGTATCGATTTTATCAGTGTTAGATTACGTCGGCTTTTTTCCTACAATAATAAAGATAATAAATAATAATAAATAATATAATAATATAATATAATAATAACAATATAATAATAATGAATAAGAAATTGTTGTGCTCTTCATTTATTTTCCAATGTCATATGAATCGCGTTTGTTAAATTAACCCTTCTATATATAGTAAACGAAACACCCTGTAATGAAAACACGTATTGAAAAAAGTTGACATATACATAGATGGAACTTACTTATAAAATAGTAACATTGTACATTTAAGCATATTTATTTCTCATCAAAATTATTTTCTAGTCTATGTGTATATATTCAAAAAATATAATTTACCCTTTTCGATGCATCTTTTAATGCTTTTCAACAGCTTCCAGCACAACAATTTTTAACGAGGAAAATCCATTTTTATATAAAGAACAATATAAATTTCCAGAACAGTTGAAAATTTTTCAAGAGCAGACTTTTTCTGAAATAATTTTACCAATTAGTTATTAAAACTATTTTTAAATATAAGGTGAAATTGTTTTAAAATCCTAGAAAGCAATTTTGTGAATAAGGATGCTGTTGATCTACATGTATGTTGTAAAATACATTTTGGCTTTTATCTGTGTTTTATCTTTGATGTTCTATCTATAAGAACTATTTTCCCAATTCACACTAGAAGAAAATGCATTTCGTTCTGTACAAAGTTGTCATATAATACCAATAAAATTAAGATTAACTTTACGACAAGGGCAGTTTTTGGGGTTAATAAAACTTGATCATTTACAGCATTGAGTCGATAAAAAAATTAAGTGAACGATCTATGTGGATAACGTTGAACTTGTATGGGTTTCCCTAATGCAGTTGTCCATAAATGTATATAGTCTACTACTAATAAAATTCCGATGAATTTTGCGATAAGGGTAGTTTCATAGGGATACTAAAACTTGATTCCTTACAACATTGAGTCGATAAAAAATCATGTTACTGATCTACCTGGATAACGGATAACTGGATAATACCTGGTCGAATTTATATGGGTTTCACTCCAAAAATGTACATTTTCTACTACCAATCAAATTCAGAACATTTTTGCGACAAGGGTAATTTTTTGGGGATGCTCGAATTTCATACCTCAGAGCATAGGGTCTGTTGACAACCCAGGTGTCTGATTTACCTGGATAATTTCGACATTTAATGAGTTTCGATAGTAGCAAATTCGAAAAGATTCCTAATAAAATCGAATTTTTACAAGTTCGAATCTTAAATATTTACTAGCAGAAACACCACGATCCTGTATTTGAGGGAGATAATAAATCGGTGACTTGATATTATGTGATAATTATGTACAGAACGGGATGAATTTTTTTAAATGTGATTTTAGGCAAATGATTCTCATAGGTTATTACACATATAAAAGCCAAAGTGTATTTTACAAAATAAATGTAGATCCCCAGCATCCCTAATCACACGGCTGCTTTTTAGGGTTTTAAAAGTATTTCAATTTATCTTTAAAAATAGTTTTAATCACTAATTGAAAAAATTAGTTTAGAAAAAGTCTGCTCTAAACAAATTTTCACTCATTCTGAAAATTTAGATTGTTCATTATATGAACATGGATTTATTTCGTTAAGAATTTCTTGTGCTAGAAGTTGTTAAAAGACATTAATAGATGCATCGAAATTATGCTCAAAAGTACCATTTTATTATTTTATAAGTAAGTTCCATTTATGTAGATAACGACTTTTTTCAAAACGTGTTTTCATTACAGGGTGTTGCTTTTTTATATAAGGGTTAATTTTACAAAAGCGACTTGAATGTGATTAGAAAGTAAAGAAAGAGCACAAAAATCCCGCAAGTTAATGTACACAATTTTTGACATAAGTCTGCAGGTTTGTATTTGGATAAAAATACGGTGGTTGTTTTTGTAACGATTAGGGGTGAAGAATAATTTTGCTCCTCAGTTATGCTTTAAATATACTATGTTAATATTTTATATGTATTTTCTATCTAGATAGTTTTTTAAAATATGTTTTTGCAGCACAGAAGGTAGCTATTTAAAATAAGGGTTTAATGAAAAAAAGTGTTTTATATCACATTGGAAAGCCAAAAAATAGCAAAAAAATCTAACCTAGTTATTTTTTTTTAATATCATGATTTTTTTAGAAGGTGCCGCTGAGTTGACGGCACGATAGCACCGCCTGTTTTCTCAAAAACTAATAGAGAAAAAGAAAAAAATAGCATGAAATATCAATTGTATGACATTTTGTTTTTCGTTATTGGCGCCTCTCAGTTGTCTGACCTTAATTTCTCCATACTGCCATGTAAAGCACATATTTCTGGCTTGTTTCAATATTTTGCTTCGCACAGTAGTGGAAGCTAATTTGCTTTTGTAATAATTTCCTGTCAGGGAAATTCGTCTAAATGTCAGGGAAAAGTCAGGGAAATTGAAATATCCAATATTGTGGCCACCCTGTGATACCTCGGTTCACGCGCATGTAGCTATCAAAAAAGGAACATTCGTGACTATTTTCCATTCCTGTCCAACTCACTGATGCCTCATATCACACGCATATAGCAATCAAAATAAAATATCGTGACAATAGAACTGGACACTATCGTTTAGAGATTTTATATTAAGGACAAGAAGCACTGAGGATTTTTGAGGTTTTCAGTGGAATTGCTATTTTGAATTAGCTGCTAGTGAAAGCTGACATGAAATAAAGGGAGTAGTATAGATTATTTAGCTTTGCCATGAGCAGAATACGTGTAGGTAATTTACGATATATCCTACTTACGGTACAATTGACAAAATATGTAAAAAGCTAATCACTATTTTAAATTGTATGCGAAAAAAACTAGAAGCTATATTCCGTAATGGGAACTAAATAGAAATACACCAGTTAGGAGTTAGCGTTTCGCTTTGTCTGAAGGACAATTCATTACGATGAAAATATTCTAAGTCTTTCTTGTTCGATAAGATATTTCACTATAAGATTGTAAAAGATTTTTTATTATATCTTTTTGAAAATAATCATATAGTGGATGATTTTAAAAACTTTTCTGCTAACAGAGAAACATACAGCGTAGACGCTTAATTCCTCTTGTTGATGAAATATATATAAATACACTTTGAAAGTTTGATGATTTTTTCGATGTTGAACTAAACATTAACCCTCGTAATATTAATTTAGCACGATTTAAATGAATTCATCTTTTATCTTGATTGAAATCTTGTAAACTGAAGACAGTTAACGGATAAAAAACAATAAATAGATAAACAAGCAAAAACCAGACTACAAGGTGCCAGATCTTCTCCTGTTTTTTGATGCATTAACTCCTTGAAACGCACAACAATTCGATTGAAACAAAAGACATGTAAGTGACATGTGATTGTATTGCAATTAGAATTGATTATTATACTGAGATTTGTACTTATAATTATTGGTTATCTACTATCAGATCATTATCTACTGTAGGGTGGTTTCACCAAGTAATAAGTAGGTTCAAAGGTATTTCTGCGAACGTGAAGTTAATTTAAAGTAGCCATTCCGCTTTAAAAACTCGCAAATCCTCAGAAGTCATTCACAAAATACGTGATACGTGTA
>NC_046662.1:124670167-124677249 GCF_010883055.1 Belonocnema kinseyi
TTAGAAGTTCCTGAAAAATATATCACGTATTTTGTAAATGGCCGCTCATGGCTTCTTGTTTATCAATACATGTAGGACTTGCTTTAAGGTCAGGCCCAGGGCCTAGATCAAGTGTTCTGATGGATATTCAACTTCATACATTTGGGTAATTTTCGGAAAATGTTGGTGGTCAGCCTTAATGAGGAACAGGTTGAAATACAGGGGACTCTAGCTAAGTGCGTGAACTCCCATTTAAATCTTTAACCTAAAGGCACGATTATTAAGAGATTTATTTGATCTTTCAAACAACTGTTTTACGGAGTTATGAGGCGCACTAAGAACATTAATGTCAGGCAGTTTTAAGCAGATCGTTCGGGTCCAAAAAACAGCCTTATTGACATCCCTCCTTTATGAAGAACAGCACAAGTTGCATTAAAAAATTAAATAACAAACATTTTTTTATATGATGCGCACTTTTCCAAAACTTTAAAAACAAGATATTGAAAATACATATGTTTCAATTCCAATATATATCAAGAACTGTGATAATATGAATTTATTAAAATGATACGTTTTTAGTCGTAGCTGAGAATACAAATTAGTGCAAAATAAGGGAAAAAATTTTGAAGTAATCATGACACATAAAATTTTGTACATTATTTTGCAATATCTAAATAAGCAGTACCAGCCCGAGGTACAGAAATAAGTATTATATACATTTAATATAATAGTGTTACGCATAGTGTAGAAAATTTGACATTTTAGACAAAATCAAGTGCGACGCACGAGATAATGATGAGGATGTCTTCGTTAAAGCCGAAGAAGCTGTAAAAAAAGAATTCACAATCACCAACTTACAGTTGTCGATTTATTGACCTTTAATTTGGAAAGGCCTACCCACAAATTTGGGGTGAATACAAAGCACAAGCGCGTCGAGCGAGATGAATATGTATTGAAACATATGTATTTTCATGTCTTGTTTTTGTAATTGAAAAAAGTGCACATCCTATAAGAAAAAACAAAATTTGGTTATTGAACATTTTATTGCAACTTGTGTCATTTTTTCATACAATTAATTTGTTTATTTTTAATATAATTAATGAGAAACTTTTGTCTACATTTTTTCATAGCTTGTGTCATTTGGGAAAAATTATCATTTTTTCTTTTTTTTAAAGAATAAAAAAAACTACGTGTCTTATACAAAAGTGATCAAAAAGAAATTGGCAGATTTTTTTTGTCTGCACCATTTTTGTGAATTCATTTTTTTTAAGTATTCTAAATAGTTTGACGGCAAAATGGATTTCGATTTTGCACGAAAAATAAAAAAAATGTTATGAAAGTCTTGTAGGGCTTTCAAAAAGCAAGATTTTTGTTTTCTCGACTTTTTTATATCGTGCGCTGTTTGGCTTAAAATGCTCATTTTCGTTGGGAGGAGGGGGGTGAAAACTCTATAACTCTGTTAATTTTCTATTTATATCGAAAAAACGTCGTGAATATAAATTGTTCGAAATTTCTCTAACTTTTTGAATTTGTATCGAAAATAGCTTGATAACGAACTTGAACCTCAGTTTTTGACAGTAAAAGAGTGTATCAAAGGCGAATCTAATAGATAATTTTTTAAAATTATTGTGCTGGAATATAACTGATTTTAGAATATAACTGATTTTCAGTTAAAATCTACTAATTGCTGTTTCTAGAATTGAATCACTGACAATTAGTTGAAGTTTATTGATTGGATTATTAAAACGAAAATTACTAATTTTATCAGTTATATATATATATAATATACCAGCACTGATATAACTGATTGATCAGTTATAGCTGTTTTGAATACATCAGTTGAATTTTGGAATTTTGTTACAAACATATTGGCGCATCATTTTTAAATGTGAAATTGTTTAAAGTTTAAAATTGAGTAAAATATGTAATATTTGGTTATTCATTTATTAAAATAAAAATTTCAAAATGCAAGTAATTCTAAATTGAAAATATGAAGACCATATAATTATGGTTCAAATACAAAAGTACATTATTAAACGATAAATGAATTATTAAATTTCTCAGGATTTTTTATCGCTGAATATAGACTATGTTAATCATTATAAATAGTAACATCGATTAAAAATTATTCTATTTATCAAATTTCGACAAAAAAATTACTCAAATTTAAAGGTTCAGGAATGATAAATTCGGTACCTATTAAGGACTCATGTTATATCCAGGGTGACCAGATGTCCTTCTTTGGAAGGACATGTCCTACTTTTCGACTCTGTCCTTCTCTCCTTCATTCTTGTCCGATGTCCTTTATCAAGATTTCCACGACATTTCCGTTTTTTTATTGCGCCGACCTAAACTTTGTTTCCAGTTTTTTCGAGCTGAATGAAAATCCTTATTTCAAATACTCCGCTCAAACATACTTTAATCTCAACGCCTCTGTGCTCAAGTACGCGCGAATATTTCACGCAAAGCAGAGCTATTTCGATGTTCCGGCAGAAATTTAGCCAATGATAATTGCGACGGTATTCATGGCTTGAGTTTCCGCGGGAATTAAGAGCAACATCTTTTTGTAATTATTAAAAAACTATTTAGAAAGCCACGTTTTGCCGGTGTGAGTGTAGTACCACGACCGAAAAGGTAAATTTAACCAGCAACGAGAAATTGTGTGTGTTTTATTTATTTGTTTATTTCGAACAAGGTTCGTATTTTTACGCTCAAAAACTATTTTTAGCGTTGCGTCTGTTTTTATCGCCTTTTCTGTGAGATGTCTTTACATGCCTGAAAAGCCTGTTCATCCTACGTCCGCAGCGAATTCGTGTATATGAATTTTTGTAATGCATGGAGAGAAGTTTATTTCTCGCAATTGAATACCGAATAAAGAGGCACAAGGGAGAATTCGCTACCAGTGACTTGTCATCAGAACTCCGTTACCTACGACATTTATCTACCGGTGCGATATTTCAAAGCCTTCCCCGCTGCTGTCAAGCGAACTTCAAATCGGGTTTCTTTCTTTGAGTTTGTTTTCGAACCATACTTTTTTGGGTGGAACCAGATTGATTTATTTAATCGAATTTTATGCATTTTTTATATTGTGAGTGTTTAAACGTATGTGTGTGTGAATGAATAACTACATTATCCGTTTGAATCGATACATTTATTTGCAATTACTTCTAACCTCTACCTGTGATCATTGGCATGGAGTTTCATGTGAATATCCTTTGCTACCTGGTCTTGTTCAAGCATCTCGCGCACGTAGTCAAGAAAATAGAATTAATATTTATAACGCACTACGTAATTTAAGTGCCGAGATGCCCGTGGAGGAGCTGGACGTGGGTCAAATGAACCCAGATCAAATTCGTCAAGAATTGATTTGTTTGCGTCAGGTGACGAAAACTCAAAATGATGAAATAGCGAGATTAAGAATTCAAACTTCACGACAAGATGAAGATCAAAATGTAGATCATAATCAAAAGCAGGGGGATGTTGTCACTCGTTTAATCACGTCTTTAATTGAAGGTTTGCAATCAGCTCATGTTGATGCAAAACGTCCCAAGTTTGAGGATGAGTGACGTAATCCAAATGAATTTGTAGAGTCTTTAGAAAGATAATTCATAAACAAACGGGTACCCGATTAAAACAAGCAAACGTATTTTTTGAGTCAGCTGAAAGAAGCGAAATATTTTACCCCTAAGATGGAATCTTACGAGGTACATTATAACGTGGTCCAGAAAATGCCCATTCGGGTACGCAAGGCTCAAGTTGCAATTGATTACGCTGAAAAGAATGTGAATAAAAAAATTAAAAATAGTTTCAGTTCTTCTCAAAATAATCGAAATAATGGAAATCGAGATAGGTATAAGGATTCAGCAAGAAAAATGTTGTTGTGACCAAAATTTTATAAATGGAAGAAATCCTGTAAATATGGCTCAACTCAGTACATCAGATAAAAATGCATCTTCCAGAAATTCGTCAGATCAGGACACTTCATATTTCAATCTTCCAAATTTGGGTATTCCTCAACCCAATCTCTCTTTATTAGACAGCACAAAATCGTTTGCTTCTAGAGATAATTTTTGAAACTAAATGTTGGCGTGTTGTCATCAGATCCAACGACGCGTCAATATACATATGACATTTTCGGGGACCTAGCTAATAATACAGCCAATAATGTTTCCGAAAGCGAGAGAGGTGATAACCGTTCGTGTTTACTACAATGTCCGCGATTGATCATTTTTGCTCTTGATATACCAACTTCTGCTTTAATTGACACGGGAAGTCAGATTACTTGCCTTTCCGAAAAATATTACGAATATTTAAAATTACACGGAAAATTAAATGAGTTTCCTGTTTCGAAAATACTAAAAAAATTGACTATGAAAATAAATCCTTCTCTCTTGGGGGCCTTTCGGTTCCAGCATCATCGATCTCGTTCGATCGGGTGCCGTCCGAGAGGGTCCTGACGTCAGTAGTGGATAATGTGACTTATATTCAACTTGCCCAAATTCATTTACAGACTGAGGATTATCTTTTTTCTAATAACTAGTTAAATATTCAAGATTATGTGAGAAATGTAATAAATATCTCAGAGAACGATAAGGTTCATGATTTGCTGCCTATATTTGGAAAAGAAAATCAATATAATGTAAACAATCCGAATGGCAATTTTAACACAGATGTTGGGACAATGAGTGCGACAAATGACACTTGTTCCTCCAACTATATTTCTAATGACTGTGATGTTCTTGATGATTATCTATTTTTGGGTTCACTGATTTCTAAAGTTTCCCCTTGACAATCATATGATGATAACAGAAATTTAAATAAAGACAACTCAAAATTTATTTCTAAAAATCAGGATTTTCAAGAAGCAAATGATTTTAATCAAAATTTTGATGAATTTCCAGAGCGAGAATTGATTCATGAAAATATAATTTACGAGAAAGATTTAAATTTAGAAATTCCAGAAGAGTTGAATTTCGTAACGGAACTCAATTCTTTGAATGGTTCAGGGCCATCCAATGAAACTGATATGCTCGAGCTTCGTGGACGGACTTTTATAGAGGAAATGTCATACATTAAACCACAAAATGCGATTGTAAGAAAGACATATCCTATACCTTTTGCTCATCGTGAACATGTAGATCAGGAAATTCAAGAAATGTTAAAAAAAGGTATTATAGAAGCTTCCACAAGTTCCTATTGTAATCCATTAAGAATTGTTTTACGTAAAAATAATAATATCCGAATTTGTTTAGATGCCAGATTTATAAACGAAATAATAGAATCAGATAATGAAACTCCGCCCCTCATAAGCAAACTCATGCAAAAATGTCATGGTGTCAGTTATATGACGACTACTAATCTTGCAAACGGTTATTGGCAGATGCCATTGCGTAGAAACTCTCGGAAATATACTGCCTTTTTGCATGTTGACATTGTCCATTGATGATATGTTGATTTCGACTCCATATTCTTTTGGTCATAATTTAGATGCACTCACAAAAATATTCATAGGTTTAAAAGATCAGAATTTTACTTTAAGTTTGGAAAAATCGAATTTTTGTTGTAAATCGGTTAAATTTTTGGGATATGAACTTAGAACAGAGAGAATCCTACCACTCACCGATAGATTGGACATAATTAGAAATTTTCCTATTCCTGAGAATTTAACGCAGTTGCAGCAGTTTTTAGGCGTTTCTACTTACTACCACCAGTTTAGCATAAATCATTCTAATTTCATCGACCCGTTTCGAAAACTTTTAAAAGAATCAAATCAGTGGTTATTTCTTAGGTTAGTTGATGCCTAAATGAAGCAGAACTTAATTATACAACCACTGAAAAGGAGCTTCTTGCCATTGTTTATTCAATAACGAAATTGAGAACTCACTTAATCGGTCAAAAGTTTCTTATTATTACTGATCATACGGGATTAACTTTTTTAAATACAACGCAGTATCTCAATCATCGTCTCATACGCTGTAGTTTTTTTTTACAACAGTAGGAGTATGATGTTGAATGTTGTGCTGGTCGTGAAAATGTAGTGGCAGACTTCTTTATTCGAACTCCAAGATGTAATTTCGAAAAAATAGAACCTGCTGGAATTTTGATTAATAACATGACGAAGTAACTACTGGACGATTTAAACGAACCAGGTTCTCAAACATTGGAATTAAGTAAGCATTTACAAATTGATTTTTAAAAAAATAGTAGAATATCAGCAGAATGATCCTTGCATTAAAAATATAATAGATGAAATCGATTTTCCTCGCTTTAAAGGTCACTATACCATAAATAAGGGGGTTTTATACCATTTAGATTCAGATAAATCAGCGCGGCAAATAGTCGTACTAGATCGATCACAACAGAAGCTAATTGATCAAATTCATTCTAAGATTGGGCATCTAGGGGTAAACAGAACCATAATGTGCATGCGTAATTGCTCCTTCTGGTCATCTACGAATAAATATGTAAAAAAAATTAATTCTTTCGTGTGATCTGTGTCAAAGGATAAAATATTCTCATGTAAAAATGGAAGGCGAATTTCATCTGGTTAACTCTGAGAGGCCTGGCAATCTCATTACAGTAGATTTTTTCGACCCGCTACCTCGTTCAATTATAATTACTTTTAAACTATTTAAAACGTTACGTTTTGGCGATGTAAGTGTAGTGTCACGACCGAAAAGGTAAATTTAACCAGCATCGAGAAATTGTGTGTGTTTTATTTATCTTTTTATTTCGAACAATGTTCGTTTTTTTACGCTCAAAAACTATTTTCAGCGTGGCGTCTGTTTATATCGCCTTTTCTGTGAGCTGTCTTTACACATCTGCAAAGCCTGTTCATCCAAAGTCCATAGCGAATTCGTGTATATGAATTTTTTTCATTGCTGGAGGGAAGTTTATTTCTCGCAGTTAAATACCGAATAATGAGGCACAAGGGAGAATTCGCTACCAGTGACTTGTCATCAGAACACCGTTACCTACGACCTTTATTCGAACCATACTATTTTGGGCGGAACCAGATTGATTTATTTAATCGAATTTTATGCATTTTTTATATATTTGAGTGTTTAAACCATGTGTGTGTGTGTGTGTGTGTGTGTGTGTGT
>NC_046662.1:124677349-124679477 GCF_010883055.1 Belonocnema kinseyi
TAATTACTTCTGACCTCTGCCTATGATCATTAGCATAGAGTTTCATATTGATATGACTAATGATTCACCATTTATTTTCTACTAGATATTGATTTTATGAAATGAATAACATTTTCTTTTAAATTAGAATCTCATTAATATTTAATATTTATTTTATACAAAACTTGAAATTAAAACATTTGATCAGTTTTATTATTTTTTTGAAATTCAAATAAAATATCAAATCCAATTTTATTATAGAGCGAAGCCTCAGGTCGAGGGGAATGACGGTCGTTGCCTGACCAATGGCAGAATTACTGGAATTTACCTCATTGGTCACCACGTTTGCGTCCGCGCAGTACCTCTCATACAAATTGTGTATGCTGAAGCTGCAGTGGGACTCCGAGAGCCTGTCGAAATTTTAAAATCGAACGTATTTGCTGTTCTAACGTGCATCGATGCAAATAGTGTCAGTTTTTTAATTCGAAACGGCCCCGGAGTCCTACTGTTGATCTATTAAAAGGCTATAAACCTGATATATATTCGATTTGTGTTTTCCACTCCCTGTTGTTCAGTTTACTATTCCAATAATTGTGAAGGGGATGTGTTCCAATAATTCTACCATGGTACGAATCTAACGTAAGTACCATTGCGAGGTATGTTTAATTACATTTTTTAAGTTTTATCGTCCCTTTCTCGGTCTTATAAATTATAGACAATAATTTGTCGCTGTAATCATATTTTTTCTTATTCATTATTCATAGGTCTTAAGTTGTGCATTAGTTGATCTTGTCATCAGAGATGTTATAAAAAGCGAAAAACGGAAATGTCATTTTACTAACGAATTAAAAAGCAAGCATCCTTGTTTTATTAAAGGGAGATTTAATTGCTTTTCAATTTACACCGTCAGAAAACACGAATTAGAAGAATTTTGTGACTTTGTTGAGATCGAATTTCGAAACTTGTTATCGCATGGTAAAACAAGGTGGCTGAGCCTCTTGTCTGCAGTGAAACGAATACTGTAAATGTTTTCGGCGTTGAAAGCATATTTTTTATTCCTAGAATAACTGCCACAAATTCTTTTATCATTTTCCAGCGACAAATTTAGCGAATTGCAGTTGCTTTTTCTTCAGTCTCTAATGTCATTTCTTTTTATCAAATAAAAGCCGTACAAAGGCAGGAGAACAGCGTTTTTGAAATTCTCTCCATAATTCAAGACATTTCAGAGTCATTGAAAAACAGGTTTGGTTCGACTTTTATGCCGTTCACGGTAAAAATAAACTGAACAAACTCAGAAAGTTAGTTTACTAAAGAACGGAATCATACTTGGTCAAGTGGACTGAATCGCTTCTTGAATTTCAGTTTTTTGAATGGCTTGATTTCAAGCCAGAAATGGAATTGAATTTTCCATCAGTTGAAAAATCTGTTTTCTTTTTGTTTGCCATTCCTGGGCATAACGCGAATTGCGAACGTATTTTTTCGCTCATCAATATTCAGTGGAGCGACGAACGTAATCGGATGACACTTGAGACAATTAAAAATATCGTTACTGTCCAGTTCAACTTTAAAAACCTGACATGTCTTGAATTTCACAAATATTTAAACCAAAAAGAAAACGTCGATTTGTTAAAAATAATTGGAAATTCTAAAAAGTATTCACAATAATGTACATATATTGCTGCATTGTTTATATAAAAGGCTGAGCTCAAAGTATTTACTTGTGTTATAATTATTTATAGTATGGAATTCAGAAAAGTTTTTACAATAATGTACATATATTGAGTCATTGTTTAAATAAAAGGCGTATAATTTCAGTGGTCCCACATTTGAAACGACGTTCACTCCAATACTATCACAGGTCTTGTCCGTGTGAAATATAGTAGGAGACGATGTACGTGACTAGCTTGCGCGCGCAACCCATTTCTCCTCTTCTGAATATGAAAACTCGAAGGTGCACGATTGCCGGTCGGAACACTTCGGTGGTTCTACATATATCTCTATGTGCTAACTGCTTTGAAATAAAATTAAGAGATTGGGATTTTAATATTTCCAGATTTCGATGCTGGCGATTCTCATGATGTGAATACTTCGCGCGCCTCTTTTTATACGTATATTTTGAGGTTACGTTATTTCAAGTATAAAATATAAA
>NC_046662.1:124679577-124683429 GCF_010883055.1 Belonocnema kinseyi
TTATCGAGGAGCTGTTCGCGAAAGTTTTTCTCTTGTGCTTTCTTAATCCGGGCTTTCAGGAGTGAGTACTCGAGATAGATAAGATTTGATGCATTTTGCTCATCCTTAATACTGAAGTCAAGTCAGATTGTTTCGGCACCCTCCTCCGCTGCTTTGTACAGAAATGCTCCTTTGCCCACTTCTACGTGATTCCTGACCATTTTAAAAGAGGGTCTCTTCCATTTGCAACTCTATGTGCTGTACCCAGAATAATCCTGTTGTGAAGACATTCAAGACTCAATATTCCGCGACCCCCTTGACGGCGTGAGATGTACAGTCGCGGAACGGAAGATTTAAGATGTATGCTTTTGTTCATGTGCATAACCTCCAGCGCAAAGGTGTCGAATGGCGCTTCTATCAACGAGCTCAGGATCTTCAGGGATGCCATTAAGTTTTCCTCGCTTCAAATAAACCTTGGCGCATTTGTCTAACCCAAATTCCATTCCAATTTCCTTAGTATATCGTTCGACAATCCCCAGAGCTAGATGCAGTTGCTCTCTGTTTTTAGCATAGATCTTAACATCGTCCATGTAAAATACATGAGTGACCTTGTACTTTCGATCTGCAGGTTTGCCGCACAGGTACAAGGTTCAATTGCCCGAACAATCCTATCATTTAGGATAGCTGTGAATATCTTATAAAGCGTGTTCAGACAAGTTATTGGCCTGTAGTTCTTCGGGTCAGCTAAGTTGCCTATTTTCGGCAGGAGTATTGTGCGCCCTTCCACCAATCACTCTGGAATCGGCTCTTCCGACTTCAAATATGAGGTGAAAATACGGGCCAAATGCTGATGGGTTGAAGAAAACTTCTTCCACTAGAATATTATAATTATGTTACATTATAATAGTCTTATCTATATCTTGATCCGCATTTGAGAGAAATTAAAGAAATTGGCGATTTTGGAATTCATCTCATTTGGATAAAAACTCCAATGTTTGGTTGAAAAATAAATTATTTTGTTGAAAGTGTAACTAGTTTGTAAAAAAGTCCTCCTTTCTATCAAAAGTTCAACTACTTCGTTAAAATGTATTTTTTTTTCTTTGAAGCTTCATCTCTTTCGTTGAAAATACATTTTTGAAACTGAACATTTAAAAAATTTAACTGTTTGGTTGGAAGTTCAACTCTTTGATTGAAAACTCGTATTTTTCGCTTAAGTTGAAAATTCATGTATTTTGTTTAAAATTTGTCTGTTTTGTAGATCATTAATTTTCTTGGTCGAAAATTGACCTTATTGGTTGACAATTCAACAACTTTGTTGAAAATTCATTTTTCCAGTTAAAAATTATTTATCTTTATCTGAAAATGTAACTATTAAATGATTGATTAAAAATTAATCGTATATATTGGTTAAGTTAAAAAATCTTTTTTTTTTCTAAAAAAAATTAATATTCTCGGTCGAAAATTCACATTTTCCTGTACATTTTATCTTGTACATTGTATATACACGAAATTTCAACGGAATTATTTAATTTCAAAGTCAAAAAGAGTATTATCTACAAAAAAGCTGAATTTTGAACCCAAAAATATGATTTTTCAACCAAAATTTTAGTTTTCGACCAAATAGTTTAACTCTCTATCAAATTGTTGACTTTTAACGCCCAAAATATGCATTTTTTACATAACAGTAACATTTTTAACAAAAAAGTTCATTTGAGGGCAAATAGTTAAATTTTCCACTATAATTATGAATCCTTAATAAGAAAAAATTAGTTTTGTTACTCAGTAGTTCAACTTTAAGTGAATAATCGAATTTTCCACCCAAAATTTATGATTTTAATTTTTAACAATATAGTTGCATTTACAACAAAACGACTTTGCAGCCAAAAACTATTTACAGTAGACATTTCAACCGAAAATTTTAATTTTTAATCAAAAAGTATAAATTTTCCATAAAAAAATGTAATTTCTACAAAGAAAGATGAATTTTTAACAAAATATATGATTTTTTAAACCAAAAATGGTATAGATTAATTGTAATTGTCAGTTTCAAACATATATTTTTACAACACAAAACATATTTTCATCAGAATAGTTATTAAATAATAAAATAAATTTGAACAAAGTAGTTGAATTTTTGATAGAAGAGAGGACTTTTTTTTACAAAATAGTTACATTTTCAACAAAATAATTGAGTTTTCAACCACTTTAAATTACACCTAACAGGTGTAATTAAGATTTTTTAAATTCTAATTTCATAGTAATAATAGTTACTTAACTTTTCTGTTAAAAATGTTACTATTTTGTAAAAAATGCATATTTTGGGCGTTAAAAGCCAGCAATTTGATAGAAAGTTAAACTATTTGGTCGAAATCTAAAATTTTAGTTGAAAAATCATATTTTTGGGTGAAAAATTCAGCTTTTTTTATAGATAATACTCTTTTTAACTTTGAAATTAAATAATTCTGTTGAAAGTTCATGTATTTTGTTGGAAATTGACCTTGTTTGGTAGAAACTTAATGTTTTTGGTTGAAAATGTATCATTTATGGTCAGAAACGCAATTGTTTGGTTGAAATATCAACTGTACATCTTCTTGGGTTTAAAAGTCGATTATTTCACTAACAAGGAAGGTACCCGAGGTGTACCTCACCGATTTTCTTGAAATTGTGATATGTTGTAGAACATCAAAAAATATTCGACACGTATTTTTATATACGTGCCCATAAGCCCATTTAAGGGGTGAAAACCACCCTTGAAGTTCACCCCTAAAAATTCATTTTTTTTAATTTCTCGAATACAATTCGTAATTTTTTACTGAAACAAAGAGGGGAACACTTGTTATTGAAAAGCACATATTTATGTATTATTTTTAGTCATCAGACTCGCAACCCCCCTTTTTTTATTGATGAAAAACTATATTTGATGGCCATTTTTTTCACTATACACATTCCAAAATCTGTTGAATCTTGACAAAATTAATTGTTTTATGCACAATAATCAAAAATAAAGTTGACCTGTTCCGGCATTTTCAAAAAAAATCCCTTGAGGGGGTGAGCTACCCCTAACATTTACACTGTTATATTTCGTTATTCCATTACTATATCATTGTGTAAAACTCTTGGATACTATTAAAATTGTTAAGTAAAGCTGATATAGTTTGAAATTTTCTAAAATCAGCCCTTACAAATGAATTCATCCCTAAAATTCAATCACAAGTATTATTTTTTCATTACTTAAAAATACCGTCGGACTATTCAGTGGCGTAAAACGTTTAATAATATTAGTTCACATCCTTGGTATTGAATTAGAATTCTTTACCCCACTAATGTATCAACCTCTATTTTTTAATAAAAAAAGGACACCCATTTCAATATGAAAATACTAGTTTTTTGAGTTTGACGAAAAAAATCTTGGCAGTATGCACAATATCCAAATACGAAATCAACTGTTCTCACCTTAATAAAAATAACCAATGATAAGGGGTGAACTAGCTCCACTGAGCTCAACTGAGCTCAACTGATGTTGAATTTACAAGAAATTACATTGGAATCCAATAAATCTGCCACCAAATTCCAAACTCCAAATTTCATCAAAGTATAACGTAGTATTTTGGAATTCGTACATATTAATTCTACCATATAATTTTTGGTCAATACTTATTTCCTGATTGTAAGTAAAATTTCTTTTTGCGTAAAATTTCTTAACGCGGTAATTGGTAGATATTCTATACATGCCCTCGCTATTTTTCAAAAAATGCAAAGAAATTGAAAGTCCTCTATTTTACAGCTCTTTACAAGCCCTATCTAAAGAAACCATAAAAAATTATTTTCATCAAATATGACGTGGGTATAAGCATTTTTCAAAAAATTAATATT
>NC_046662.1:124683529-124688859 GCF_010883055.1 Belonocnema kinseyi
GAATCTGTAAGTTCGACGACTCACAGTTACACAATTCAACCACTCATTTCAGGTGATGGGAGACTGCTTTCCCCATTATTCATTGTTTTAAAAGAAAGTAAATGAACCTTTGGACCGGTAGTAAAATCCAAATTATTCAAGCCATCAAATATTGACGTGATGCCTTCCGCTTCTGGCAAACTGACTTCAGGTATGATATTTATTATTGATGATTACAGTTTTAACTTATGTCACGTGAATAAAAATGAGTTTTTTCAATGGTTACAGAACATTTCAAAACATGGTTGAAGGATGTGTATTTTCCCAATGTTGGGCATTCAAGTGTCTTATTAATTGATTTGTGGAGTGGGCATTGCCATGATGCTATAAAGGAAGCAGCACCTCCAAACAAAATTGTTGATGTAAAAATAATTCCAAAAGGAACAACAGGCAAAATTCAGCCACTAGATGCTTCCGGCTTCCGAGTGTGGAAAAATTACGTCCGTCGCTTCGAGGATAGTGTAACATTAATGAATGAGGATATAGAACTTCATAAAAGAAATAACATTATAAAACCCCAATCCTTGGTACATAATCAATTGTCATCTCCTCCATACAATAACCTATTCAAATATTCATGGTATAAAAGTGGCTACGTTGAATCAAAGCCAAATGAATTTTATAACCCCGTAGATTTTAGTTTTGGTAATGATTGTAATGAGCGTTGTGAAGTTCCTGGTTGCTCTAACCCAGCAATTGTAAGATGCTCTTGGTGTAAGAAATCATTATGCTTGAAACATTTTTTTAATGATTATCATTATTGCCAGGACTATAAAAAGTAACATTAAAACGCAAAACTATATAAATATTAAATTTTTGAAAAATTTTTTGTACTTTGAATCATTAATTTTTTATTACCTTTGAAAGTCCCATAGAAAAAGAATAAAATCGTAGAGATACGACAATATCTCCTGTGGGGCTGGTTCACCCCTTATTATAGGTTTTTTATTAAGGTGAGAATATTCGATTTCGTATTTGGATATTGTGCATACTGCCAAAATTTTTTTCGTCAAACTAAAAAAACTAGTATTTTCATATTGAAAAGGGTGTCCTTTTTTTTATTGAAAAATAGGGGTTGATACATTAGTGGGGTAATGAATTCTAATTCAATACCAAGAATGTAAACTAAAATTATTACACGTTTTACGCCACTGAATAGTCCAAGGGTATTTTTAAGTAATGAAAAAATAATACTTGTGATTGAATTTTAGGGATGAATTCATTTGTAAGGGCTGATTTCAGAAAATTTCAAACTACATCAACTTTACTTCACAATTTTAATAGTATTCAAGAGTTTTACACCATGATAAAGTAATGGAATAACGAAATATAACAGTATAAATGTTAGGGGTAGCTCACCCCCTCAAGGGATTTTTTTTGAAAATGCCGGAACAGGTCAACTTTATTTTTGATTATTGTGCATAAAACAATTAATTTTGTCAAGATTCAACAGATTTTGGAATGTGTATAGTGAAAAAAATGGCCATCAAATATAGTTTTTCATTAATAAAAAACGGGTGTTGCGAGTATGATGACTAAAAATAATGCATAAATATGTGCTTTTCAATAACAAGTGTTCCCCTCTTTGTTCCAGTAAAAAATTACGAATTGTATTCGAGAAATTTAAAAAAATGTGTTTTTAGGAGTGAACTTCAAAGGTGGGTTTCACCCCTTAAATGGACTTATGGGCACGTATAAAAAAATATGTGTCGAATATTTTTTGATGTTCTATAACATATCACAATTTCAAGAAAATCGGTGAGGTACACCTCGGGTACCATCCTTGTAAGAGTTGAACTACATTGCAACAAAAAAATAAGCCTTATTTAACAACGTTTTATGATATCGGTTCAACTTTTTGTAGATAATTCGTCTTTTTGACTTCAAAATTAAATAATTTCGTTGGAAATTCATGTATTTTCTTTAAGATTTGTCTTTTTTGTAGATCATTAATTTTCTTGGTCAAAAATTCATTTTATTGATTTACAGTTTAACAACTTTGTTAAAAATTCATTTTTTCTGATAAAAATTATTTTTCTTTATCTGAAAATTATTAAAAATTATTATTATTGAAACTATTCTAGGATTGATTAAAAATTAATCGCTTTTATGTGCAAATTGAACTATTCTATTTTTGGTGGGAACTTTATCCTGTACATTGTATTAGTTAAAACACCAATTATTTGATTGAAAATTAATTTATTTTGTTAAAAAGTGAATTTTTGTGTTGAAAATTGATATATTTTGGTAATTAGATTTTTTCCTAACATTGAAAAACTGCAAAATAAAAAAATTGCCTTAAAATCGTCCTGATTCTTTTTTTTTTAATATTTAAAATCTTTTCAAATACTCACTTAAAATTAATTTTTCAAAATAAAATATCATTTTCAATTTTCTTAGCAATCACAAATTTGAATTTTCGAACAAGAAGATTAATTTTTTTATAAAAAAAAAGATTTTTCAACTTAACCAATATATACAATGCATTTTTAATCAATCATATAATAGTTACATTTTCAGATAAAGATAAATAATTTTTAACAGGAAAATGAATTTTCAACAAAGTTTTTGAATTTTATCTACAAAAAATCGAATTTTTTAAGCGAAAAATATGAGTTTTCAATCAAAGAGTTGAACTTGTTGAGTCTTAAGGGTCGTAACCTTACTGGCACTTGCGTCGCAGCCTTGTTGTCTCAGATTTCCATTGTATAGCGCTAGCACCCACCCGACATTCTTAGTTACTGACGGATAATACCTATCAACTGCTACAAAAAGAAGACGTGCTTCAAGCCGCCTTTTGTCTATGTAAATGATAAGTATTGTAATTTTTTAAATTTTAAACACTGACCAAAATTACAATGACTTCATTCTAATAGAAAACTTAACGTAGAATCTGAATTGCAACAAGTTAAATGCCCAGTTTTTGCCTATTTGCACAGCGCTGTTGAATCCAGCATTGCTTCATTAGGCTCACAAGGGGAGTGCGGGCAACGGGGGTCACTGATTTTAATAATCTTTTGGGAGCGAAGAGTGCTCAATATGGGATGAAAAATGCCTGAACCGTTTGCCCAGATAGGAAGCGGTTTTCGAGAAAAAATGGTTTAAAGAAAAACGCGTCAAAACACTACCAGTCTAGTTTCTAGGTTGGAGACTCCTCCGTCATGCGTTCGCGCCCGTGTATTTATTTTTTTTACAATCAATTTTACCGTAAGTATGCCTAATTGTTTTATAAATAATTTTATCAATAATTTGATGTTTATAAATTATTTATAAGCAATAAACATTATTATTTTGTAATGTGTCAGTAGAGCATCATCTTTCGTCGCAAAACATTGTACTAACAACTGTGAACTGTAAACATTTGTGAATGGTGCTATCCAACTTTTGTGAAAGTTTAACAATAGGTTTCAGATAAGTATATTAAAATGATATGTGTCATTTAAGGGTTAAATATTTAATGAAATGGAGATGACCGAAGAAACTCGAGCGACCAGTAAAAAAGTGATAGACTGGTGGCAGAATACAAAAACGTTGTTCTTGTTGCCTCTAAATCAGGAAAATTGACAAAAGATCTCTATGAAAAATATCTACAAACCACTTTAAAACCTTACGTGAAAAAGGAAAAAATTTCTCCTTATAATTGACTCTTGGGGTGGACAGACTGATAATGTTCTACATGATGAGAGTTTTGTAGACGACTCTGGAGAAGTAACTTGTACTTTAAAAGTCATTCCTGGAAAATGCACCCGTTTCTATCAGCCCTGCTATGTGTATTTTTGTAGACAAATGAAAAATTTCATCAAGAGATTGCAAAATGCTACAAACCTGTTGAAAGAGGAACACGAAATAGCTTCAAGCAAAGATGTTATAAAAATTCATTCTCTTGTATATCATCAGTTTTCAACACCAGGTTTTGAAAAAATGATTCGATACGCTTGGCTTGGCGCGAAACTAACGACGGAGCGAGAAATTTTCTTAAATCTCAATGAACTGTGTTTTCCCATAACACTCTTAAAAAATCATTGTGCGTGCAAAAATATTAGTTTTGTAAAATGTGCATGGTGTGCGAAATCCCTATGCTTCAAATGTTTTTACGATGATTATCATCCTACACGGAGAAAAATAGATGTTGATAAGCAGATATTAAAAACTTTGATATTTAACCATAATATATAGATATTAAGGCATACTATCTAATATCTTTTATTCAACATACAAAATACTAAAGGGCAATATCTGTTTATATTGGAAGTATGAAATATGTGATATTAACAGTTAATATCTAAGATATTAAAAAAGCTAATTTTGTCGGAGCAAGGTCGCAGACGTATGGCGTGGCGACAAAAGATTTTGTCTTTATCTTGAGCTTTCATCGACTGTATTGTGGTTTTTCGGATATCTATTGCACTATAAGTTTTGGTGGAAAATGGATTAAATGTTTTTGGATATGTTATAATTTTCTCAAGATAGTCTGTGCTAACATCTATTTTTCTCCGTGTAAAGTTTGTGCGAAATCTGCTTTCGAAGACGAGGATGAGAACGAATAGTGTTAAAACAATAAAATAATATTTTCTAGACATAACACCGTATTCTTCATTTTAAATATCAATAGGTACTTGTAACTCAACTACCGCTTATATATTTTTATGTATTTTCAATTTAGTTTTTAAAGGTAAAATTAGAAAATAATAATTTGCTCGCTCCTAAAGATATAGAAACATTACAAAATAATAGATTTTATTACTTAAAAATAATTTATAAACATCAAATTATCAATGAAAGACTTTTGTATGAGAAATAATAATTTTTCGAGATTTAAAATATATTTAAAAAATGGTTTATTATTATTTTTATAATATTTGTAACAATTATGCATACTTACGTTAAAATTTATTGTAAAAAAAAGTACATGGGCGCGAACGCGTGACGGCAGAGTCTCCAACCTAGAAACTAGACCACTACGCCGCGGCTGGGCTGACAAGATCTGAAACGAGACGTGGTCCAATACTATGACACGTTTATGTCCGTGGGAATATGGTAGGAGATGATATAAATGCCTGGGTTGCGCGCGCAACCCATTTCTCCTCTTCTGAATTTGAAAACTCGAAGGTGCAGGATTGCTGGTCGGAACACTTCGGCGGTTCTATTTATATCTCTACCTGCTTTGAAAGAAAATGAAGAGATTGGGATTTTAATATTTCCAGATTTCGATGCTGGGCTGGCGATTCTCATGATCTGAATACTTCGCGTGCCTCTTTAATGCGTGTATTTTGAGGTTACGTTACTTCGAG
>NC_046662.1:124688959-124692861 GCF_010883055.1 Belonocnema kinseyi
TATAATTATGTTATATTATAATAGTCTTATTTAAATCTTGATCCGCATTTGAAAGAAATTAAAGAAATTGGTGATTTTAGAATTCATCTCGTTTGGATAAAACCTCAATTCTTGGATTGAAAAATTAATCATTTTGTTGAAAATGTAACTATTTTGTAAAAAAGTTCTCTTTTCTATAAAAAATTCAACTACTTTGTTAAAATTTTTATTTCTTTTATTTGAAGGTTCATCTCTCATTGAAAATATATTTTTGAAACTGACAATTAATCTATACCATTTTTGGTTAAAAAAGCATGTATTTTGTTAACAATTCGTCTTTCTTTGTAGAAATTAAATGGCTTTATGGAAAATTTATACTTTTTGATTAAAAATTACATTTTTCGGTTGAATTATCAACTGTAAATATTTTTTGGTTGCAAAGTCGTTTTGAATAAATGCAACTATATTGTTAAAAATGAAAATCATAATTTTTGGGTGGAAAATTCGATTAACTTAAAGTTGAACTACTTAGTAAAAAAGTTAATTCTTTCTTATTAAGGATTCATATTTATAGTTGAAACGTTTAAAAGTCGATTATTTCACTAAGAGTTGAACTACTTTGTTAAAAAAATACGTTTTTTTTAACAATGTTTTATAATTATGGTTGAAAATTTAACTATTTGGTTGAAAGTTTAACTCTTTGATGGAAAATTCCTCGAAAATTCATCTGATTGGTTGACAATTCAACAAATTTGTTGAAAATAAATTTTTTCCGTTAAAAATTTTTTGTCTTTATCTGAGAATGTAACTATTATAGGATTGATTAAAAATTAATCGTATATATTGGTTAAGTTTGAAAATCGTTTTTTTTTTTTTATAGGAAATTAATCTTCTTGGTCAAAAATTAACCTTTTCCCTTAAATATTTAACAATTTTATTGAAAATTCGTTTTTTTCCTTGATCAATTCAATTTTTTATCACAACTTTTATCTAGAAATTGAACCATTCCAGTTTTGGTTAAACTTTATCCTGTAAATTGTATTAGTTAAAACACCAATTATTTGTTAGAAAATTAATTAATTTGTTTTTGATTATGACTTGAAATATTATTTCAGTATAAAAAATTTTTATTTTAAACCCATTCAATTTGAATTTTTTTAATTGAAAAAAGGAAATTTTTTTAATTATCAGAAATATTTGACCGTTCATTTAAAACAATCCATTACGAACAACTG
Organism: Belonocnema kinseyi; assembly: GCF_010883055.1. Classification (NCBI taxonomy): domain Eukaryota; kingdom Metazoa; phylum Arthropoda; class Insecta; order Hymenoptera; family Cynipidae; genus Belonocnema; species Belonocnema kinseyi. The sequence continues at coordinate 124,690,174 of NC_046662.1, forward strand.
TTAAAAACTATACAAATTTGAACAGAATGGTTCGAAATAGAAAGCCTTGAATTGTTAAATTTGTAATGAGCTAAATTTTAAGTTCAAACGCTACAATTTTAATTTAAAAAAAGATTCAGAAATAATTTAAAACTTGAAAGTATATCAAATAATTTGAAACACGATTTAGACTTTTGCAGATTAAAAAAAAAAGCTTTTTGAGAATTGTACAGTATTTAAAAAGAATAACAAAAATTGTTGTGATTCTTAAGAACATTGAAAATGATTTTTTATTTTGACAAACAAATTTTAAGTGAGTATTTGAAAACATTAAAAAAAATTTAAAAAAAAAGAATCCGGAAGATTTTAAGGAAATTTTTTTATTTTGCAATTTTTTTAATTTTAGGAAAAAAATCTAATTACAAAAATATATCAATTTTCAACTCAAAAGTTTAGTTTTTAACAAATTAAATGAATTTTCTATCAAATACTTGGTGTTTTAACTAATAGAATGTACTGGATAAAGTTTCAACTAAAAATTGAATGGTCCAATTTCCAGATAAAAACGATTAATTTTTAATCAATCTTGGAATAGTTACATTTTCAGATAAAATAAAATAATTTTTAATCGAAAAAATAAATTTTCAATAAAGCTGTTAAATTCTCTACCAGTAACATGAATTTTCGACCAAAAAAATTAATGATCTACAAAAAAAGACAAATTTCAAACAAAATAAATGAATTTTCAACGAAATTATTCAATTTTAAAGTCAAAAAAACGAATTATCTACAAAAAGTTGATTTTTTTTGGAGAAAAATATGAGATTTCAATCAAAGAGTTAAACTTTGAACAAAATAGTTAAATTTTTAACTATAATTATAAAACCTTGTTGAAAAAAACAGTATTTTTTTTTACAAATTAATTCAACTTTTAGTGAAATAATCGACTTTTAAGCCCAAGAAGATGTATAGTTCATTTTTTCAACTAAACAATTGCATTTTTTACCAAAAATGATACATTTTTAACGAAAAAGATTAAATTTCTACCAAACAAGGTCAATTTCCAACCAAATATATGAACTTTCAACAAAATTATTTAATTTTAATGTCAAAAAGAGTATTATCTGCAAAAAAGCTGAATTTTTAACCTAAAAATATGATTTTTCAACAAAAATTTTAATTGTCGACCAAATAGTTTAACTTTCACTTACAGTTGAAGTACTTAGTTAAAAAATTAATTTTTTCTCATTATGGATTCATAATTATAGTTGAAAATTTAACTATTTTCCTTCAAATTAAATTTTTTATTAAAATTGCATCTTTGGGCGTTAAAAGTCAACAATTTGATAGAAAGTTACACTATTTGGTCGACAATTAAAATTTTGGTTGAAAAATCATATTTTTGGGTTAAAAATTCAGCTTTTTTGTAGATGATACTCTTTTTGACTTTAAAATTAAATAATTTGGTTGAAAGTTCATATATTTTGTTGGAAATTGACCTTGTATGGTAGAAATTTAATCTTTTTGCTTGAAAATGTATCATTTTTGGTCAAAAATGCAATTGTTTGGTTGAAATATGAACTGTACATCTTCTTGGCCTTAAAAGTCGATTATTTCACTAATTCATGTTATTGGTTGAGAATTTAACAACTTTATTGATAATTTATTTTTTCGATTAAAAAATTTTTTTTATCTGAAAATGTAACTATTCTAGGATTGATTAAAAATTAATCGTTTTTATCTGGAAATTGGACTATTCAATTTTTGGTTGAAACTTTATCCAGTACATTGTATTAGTTAAAACGTCAATTATTTGATAGAAAATTAATATAATTTTTTAAAAACTAATCTTTTGGGTTGAAAATTGATATGTTTTTTTAATTAGATTTTTTCTCCTAAAATTAAAAAAACTGCAAAATAAAAAAATTACCTTAAAATCTTCCGGATTCTTTTTTTAAAATTTTTTAAATGTTTTCAAATACTCACTTAAAATTTATTTCTTAAAATAAAAAATCATTTTCAATGTTCTTAACAATCACAATCACATTTTCAACCATAATTATAAAACCTTGTTAAAAAAAACGTGTTTTTTTTTTAAAAGTAGTTCAACTCTTAGTGAAATAATCGACTTTTAAACCCAAGAAGATGTACAGTTCATATTTTAACCAAAAAATTTCATTTTTGACCAAAAATTATACATTTCAACCAAAAAGATTAAATTTCTACTAAAAAAGGTCGACCAAAAAATATTTACAGTTGATAATTCAACCGAAAAATGTAATTTTTAATCAAAAAGTATAAATTTTCCATAAAGCAATTTAATTTCTACAAAAAAAGACGAATTGTTAACAAAATACATGATTTTTTTAACCACAAATGATATAGATTCATTGTCCGTTTCAAAAATATATTTTTAACGAAAGAGATAAACCTTCAAATAAAAGAAATACAAATTTTAACAAAGTAGTTAAATTTTTGATAGAAAAGAGGACCTTTTTACAAAATAGTTACATTTTCAACAAAATAATTAATTTTTCAATCAAATAATTGAGTTTTTATCCAAGCGACATGAATTCCAAAATCACCAATTTCTTTAATTTCTTTCAAATGCGGATCAAGATTTAAATAAGACTATTATAATTTAACATAATTATAATATTATCATTAATAATAATGATATATATATATATAATTAAAAATTTGTCATAA
>NC_046662.1:124692961-124707776 GCF_010883055.1 Belonocnema kinseyi
TATACTCGAAGTAACGTAACCTCAAAATACCCCAACACTCACCCATCTGGGAGCGACACATTCAAACGTAGCATGTCGGTGAGTCGGCTATGTTAAATGCTGCGAAGCCCAGCCTCGTGTAAAGCCGAAAATGCAAGAGCAGGAACCCGAGCTCTCCCAACCTCACGAATGACGATCTAGCTGCTCCTCAAATTTATTCAGGTTTTGAAATCCCGAGTTACCTTAGAACCATTAGGCTTATTGCGAAGAGGCAAATATAACTGACTTTATGTAAATGGATATAGGAGACAAGACTTCTGGGTCTAAAATGTTTCAAATTTAGTGCTGCATGCCTTAGTCATACATTCAGTAAACAATGGATTTTTAACAAATAAAACACAAATTTTCGATAAACTAGTTACATTTTCAACCTAAGAAATTACTTTTAAAAATACATTTTTTAACTTGAACATTGTAGTTTATACTGAAGTTTGCAGTTCAAAAATTTAATTTTTAAACCAAATAAACTCTGTTTTATCAACAAAAGAACTTAATTTTTATTTAAAACAAATTAATTTCAAAGAAGAATAATTCGTCAACAAAGAAGATAAATTTATACCTAAAAAGAAAATTTATCAAGAAGAAAAATTATTAGCAAAATTGTTCCATTTTCATCTATAGAAACGAATTTTTTAGCTAAAAAGAAATAAGTATTCGATCAAAAATGGAAATAAATAATTGTCAACCCCAAAAAATCAAAGTTTCAACAAAATATTTAAATTCGCAAGCAAAAAATTAAATTTGCAAACAAATATTTTAATTTTCATACCAATAACTTTCTACTGAAAACAGAATTTCAACATTTTCAAAATCAATTTTAAAACAACAAAAATTTTTGTGGACAAAAATAGATAAATTTTCAAGGAAAAACGGTTACATTATCAGTTTAAAAAATCGATTTACAACTAACAATTTTTCAGCAAAATAGTTTTATTTCCAAAAAATAGATTAACTTTAAACCATTTTATACCAAAATAAAAGAAGTTTCAACAAAAAATGCATTTTCATCCAAAGAAATAAATTCTTCATTAAAATAAATGAATTTTTAAACAAGAAGAATAATTTTCTACCAAAAAAAAAGAATTTTCTACCAGAAAAGAAGAATTTTTGACTGAGAAAGGTCAATTTCCTACCAAAAAAAAATTCAAACAAAAATGATACAAGTACATTTTTAGTATAAGAAAATGTTTTTTCAACAACAAAAAACTCGAATTTTCAACAAAACAGTTAAATTATCAACCAAAATAGTTATTTTAAAAAATTTTAATTTCAAAATGTTTTCATTTTCAATGGAAGAAATAAATTTTCAACTGAAAATTGTTTTCTAAAAAACACACAATCGAATTTACAACAGAATAGTTCAATTTTTAAACATATAGTTATATTTTCATTTAGAAAATTAGTTTTCAGCCAAAAATGGAATGGAATGAATTCTGAGAGAAAATTAAAAAAAAATATCACCATTTTTTTATATTATTTCGTGATTTTTCTATATTATATAATTTTAGAAAAAATAAGGATTTTAAAGCAAAATGTTTCAATTTGATAAGATTAAGAAGTTTTAAAAACATAAATAATCCAGTAAATTCAAGAAATATTTAGAAGAATGGAAGAGAGTCAAATCAAATTTTAAACTTAAATTTTTTAGAAATGTAGATTTTTTAAAATTTTGAAAAAATAAACTTTAGAAGCTTTAAGGGAATTCAGAAAGATTTCAAGGAGGTAAAATTATTTTTCCTAAAATTCCTGTGAAAAATTTAGAAGATTATATAAGTCAGGTTTTGGAAATCTTGAATGCTTTTTTAAAATTTTCAGAAAAATGTGGTAAGTTAATAATATTTTTTTGGAATTTATTTTGTTTTGAACCTATTAGAAATATTTAAAAACTTGAAAAAATGTCTCAAAATTGATCAATTATTCGTTGATATCTTCCAAACTTCTAAATGTCCTAAACACCTTTTAAAAAGACTCGAATTGTTCTAATATTTTTTTAATCCAATAAAATAAAAAAATTTTAAGTCCTCTAGGTTCTTTTTTAATACATCTCTTTTCATGCTATTTTAGGCTATAATCACAATTTTGAGGATTTTAAGAGAAAAAGGCAAAAAGTTATTGACTTGACCCCATTCAAAAGAATAATAATTTGACAAAAATGTTGTAAAATTTTCTTTGAATGTGGTGTGGCAAGGAATTTCATTGATAAATGTGTGGGATTTTCTGAACAGAAAACTGCATGAATTTCTGAACTTTCTTATTTTTATTTTTTAAGTGAATTTTAATCTTCTTTACGTTTAGTGAAAAATCATATGCTGAAAACGATAAGAGAAATATGTATTTATTCAATTTCAACTATAATTTTGAAAGGTGATTCTTCATAGTATTTTACTAACTAATGAAGATATTTTTATTATTGTATTCCTGAAATCTATTCCCTAAAGTCAAACATGGTACACAAATATCGTAAAACTTAAAAAACACCAACTATTTACAGGAATTCTTTCAATAAAAATCAATGTGTATCATATTCAAATGAATTTTGGAAATATTTATAAAAGTATTATTATTTTTAATAAAAAAAATGAATGTATAGAGAGTACAGTTTTTATTTGAAATTTCACGACGGTTTTTTATACCATGTTTGACCCTTGGCCAGAATCAAGGAAAAATAATCTAAAAATATGTTCATTGGTTATTAAAATGCTACAAAGACTTACCTTAACAATTTTTATTCTCTTTTTATAATCATGAGATATTTCTTCATAAAATAAATTTTCTTGCATTTATTTTATAATTTTTTACAATCAATTTCCAATTACAATTATTTTACAATCAGAATGAAATTGTAAAAGCTAAATTTTGTAATTTTGAGATAAGTATTTTAAGGCAATAAAGATTTTGTAAAGATTTCATATACAATAAAATAAGTATTATCAGCTCTTTTATAAATGTATATGTAAGTAATTATTATGAAATTCTTAAGAAAATTAAAAAAAGATTTTCAAATATATTAGATGTGTCAGAAAAGGTCCTAGGAGATTTTAAAGACATTTTTTTTAATTTATAGGATTTTTAAATATATTATGAAAATTTCTTATCTATTTAAAATGTTTTGAATTCTTCAAGATATTGGTAACTTTTTCGAGTTTTTGTCAAGAATGAAAAAAATCATTCAAAATATAGAAAAAAATTTCTTTACAATCTTCTAAATTTTCCCAACCATTTTAAGAAACTATGTTTATTCTCCTGAAACCTTTCAAGATTCTTTTAAAGTTCCTAAAGTTTATCTTCCATTCCTAAAACACTTCTAAAGTTAAATTTTTTTGAGTCTCATCAAGTCTATGAAATACTTCCTAAATTCACTTGATTACTTACTTTTTTAAACTTTTTAATCTTATCAAATTGAAGCATTTTGCTTTAAAATCTTCTACACTCTTCTTTTAAATTTAAGGAAATCGTTTGATGTATTTAAAAATCTGCTCGAATTTTTTTAAAGTACATTCATTTAAATAACAAATTATTTTAAACTTTCACACGATTATTAGAAAAATAATTATGTTTTTCTAATCTTGTCAGACCTTTCAATCTCTAATCTTTAAAAATTATTCAAATTTTTCCAGTTTTTTTTAACTCTGCAAAATTAAAAAAAAATTCCAATAAAGTTTTTCAGATGCTTTGAGAATATTTGAAATCTTTTGCAATGTTTTGAAATGTTTGAAAATAATCTTTTCAAATTAATTAAAATTAATTAATTAAAATTAATTAATTCAAATTAATTAATCAAATAAAAATTATTTTAATTATTCCCTCAAAAATCTTTACAAGTTTTCACTATTTTCGAATCTTTTAAAAGATTTTTGAATATCTCTAAAACATACTCAAATTTAAAAGAATTATGTTCCTTAATTTTTCTAAAGTTAAGTTATATGGAAAAATTACAACATATTGCTTCATAATATTTTACGTGCTTTTTAGACATTTTATGAAATAATAAAAATGTTTTGTAATCTTTTTTGAATTTTCAGTTAGAATTCATTCGAAAGAAATTATTTACATTTTTTCCCGAGGAGTTTCTTTCATTATCTTTCATTATCTGAAAGTCCTTCGTTTATCGACTATTATTATTTTTTCATTTTTCATACGTATCTATTATATCTTATCAAAATTTAATGTAAAAGTCTGAAATATTAATTGTATTCAAATGCTACAATTTTTAATGTTTCCATATTTTTCGAAAAAATTCAAAAAATTTTATGTGTGATTAAAATAAAATTTTTTGAAATCTCATTCAACTTATTCCAAATTAACTTTTTTGAATTTTCAAAATTTATGTAATTACTTATTCGGATTGGAAATAATTGAACCTCTCGCGAATAAAATCGGGGATTATGCTTGAGAAGAAATGTGCTGAAAGTAATTTTAAAAATAATCATTCGAATTTTTTTTAAAGACTGATAATTGTACACAATTTCCAGGCGCATCTTTCTTATTCTTCTACAAGAATTTTTAGGTTTTTCAGTTTTTTAAATCAGTTTATCCTACGTTTCTGAAACTCCTCTAAAATTTAAATTCTTTTTTAATCTCATCAATTCTACTCAATATTTATTGAATTTATTCGATCACATTCTTTTTCGAAATTTTAGGAAATTTTTTGATGTGTTTAAAAATTGTCTTTAATTTTCTTTTGAAGCACATTTCACAAAATAAAAAGTTATTAAAAATTAAAAAAACATTGCCTTTAAAATTTTTCAGATACTTTGACCATTTTTGACGTATTTTCGAATGTTTTGAAATGCTTTCAGACAATCTCCTAAAATTAATTTTTCGAAATAAAAAATTATTGTAATTATTTCTAGGAACCGAAAATAATTTTGTTTATTTTCATGAAAACTGACAAAATTCTTGAAAAATCTTTACAAGTTTTAATTTTATTTGAATCCTTTCAAAATTTTCTGAATACCTCTTAAATTTTCTCAAATTTGAAAGTAGATTTTTAAAGCAACATATAATTTAAAAAATTGTGTAACAAAATTTGACAAGAAGACCTAATAAGAATTAGGTTCCTTAATTCAAGATGTGGAAAAATTGACTCGTGATCTTTTAAATTTTTCCCAGCAATTATAAGAAAAATAGTTTTACCTTCTTGAAATCTTTCGGAATTCCTGTAAAGTTTTAAAGTTTATGATTGAATTCTTTAAAAATCTAATTTTCGAACATAATTTAAGTTTAAAATTCGATTTCAATTTCTTCAGTTCTTCTTAATATTTCTTGCATTTACTCAATTTTGATCTATTTATTATAATCTTACCAAATTGAAACATTTTGCTTTAAAATCTTCTACAGTATTCTTTTAAATTTTAGGAAATCCTTTCACATGTTTAAAATCCTATTTTGATATGCTCATAAAGTACGTTTTTTTAAAATAAAAAGTCATTACAAATTTTCCTACTAATCTTAAAAAAGTTCTGTTTCTAATCTTGTCTGGCCTTCTAAACCTTCTAATCATTAAAAACTATTTAAATTTGTCCTGATTTTCTTTGAAATTTGGCAAAATGAAAAAGATTACTTAAAATCTTCAGATTCTTTATTTATCATTTTAAACATAGTTTAAGATGTATTGGAATTTTTTTAAATCAATTTTTCAAAATAAAAAATTATATTAATTATTCGTAGAAACCTAAAAGAATATTATTCATTTTCATGAAACCTTAAAAAATTCTTTAAAAAATCTTTACAAATTTTAATTATTTTCTAGTCTTTTCAAAATTCCTGAATATCTCTTAAACTTACGCAAATTTGAAAGCACATTTTTTTAAACAAAATAAATTTAAGAAAATATGTACAAAAAAATTGCGCAAGAAGGCTTGATAAGAATTAATTTCCTTCTCTTTTTCTAAAATTATAGAACATAGCAAAATTGCCTGAACTTTCATGAAATCGGGGGGGGGGGGGGGGGGGGGGGGGGGGGACTCGTGCATTTTCAGCTCTACAGGAGGCTGGCCTAAGCAACATGTAGCAGAGCCGACTCACGGACACGCTACGTTTGAATGTGTCGCTCCCAGATGGGAGAGTGGTGAAGGCCGAAAAAAATCCCACGTTCTGGAGACACTGGTGGTGGACTGGGTACCTAGCGGCGCGGCCGGAGACCTTATACTGGGGGCGACTAGTAAAAAAAACGTCATTGGTGAATGGCAAAACTGATTGTAAGAGATATAAAGAGAAAAGTAAAAAAAAATTTTTTTGATTAAAAGACACAAGCTGCGAAAAAAATAAATTGACAAAATGTACTCAATGACAAAAGTGCTCATTTTTTAAAGTATTTAAATTCGGAAAAAAACGTATAAAGCTTATTATAATTGTAAATTTAAACATTCATTAAGCCACTTAAACGATAAAATATAGATGGGAGCAGTTTTTAGCATAATGACAATCGGAACCTTCCAAAACGCAGAGAGGTACAATATGAGCGGATGACAATAAAAAGTGGAAATTTCTTTTTGGTGAGTAAGAAGCAGCTATAGAAAAGTGCCTAAAAAATGGATTTAATTTCACAGCTGTAAAAAGTAGCAATAGAATATTGGCTGTAAAAAGTCGACAACGGCGCTTCGGCCGAAAAAAAGGGGAACAGAAAAACTTGGCAGTAAGAAGTGGAAAAACGTCGCGTGTTGGTTAATGGACTCTGTTACACGCTGCAAAGACAAGCATCGTTCAAAGCCCAAATTGCACGAGGACGAAACTGACCTCGCCCGACTGGACAATTCGCTTTCAGTGGCTAATTAGCTATTAGGAGTTTTTCGGTAAACTGAATTTTCACTGAATTTTGCAGGGCGTCCAGGCCGTCAAGAGAATAAAAGAAAGTTCACGGCAACGTCCATATTAGATAATTTTAGAAAAATTAAGGAACATAATTGTTTTAAAGCCTTCTTGTGCAATTTTGTTGCACATTTTCTTTAAAGTTTACGTTGGTTGAAATAATATCCTTTCAAATTTGAATAAGTTTAAGAGACGTTCAGAAATTTTAAACAATTAAAAAATAATTAAAACTTGTAAAGATTTTTCAAGAATTTTTTAAGATTTGACGAAAATTAAAAAAAAATTAGGTTCCTTGGAATAATTAAAATAATTTTTTATTTCAAAAAATTAATTTCAAGAGATTATTTAAAAACATTTTAACACATGACAAAAGATTTTAAAAATTATCAAAGAAGAATCTGAATTATTTCAAAGTCAGCCTTTTTTAATTTTTCAGAATTAAGCAACAATCAGGAAAAGGACGTGATTAGAAAAAATAATTTTTTTAATATTCGTGTGCAAATATTAAAAGATTTATTATGTTGAATAATCAACTTTGGGAGAAAATTTAAAAAGGTTTTTAAAAATAAAAAACGATTTCCTAAATTTTGTTGCAAAGAGCGTTAAATAATTTAAAGTGAAATTTTCTAGAATTCGAGAGATTCGAAAATAATTTAAACTTTAGAAGATAATGAGTGTTTTAAAGATGTCAAAAATATACTTTAGTAGCTGCTGATAATAAAAAGTGAAAATATAATTAATTAATAAAAATGAAATTAAAATAATAATTTCATAGCTGTAAAAAGCATTAATAGAACATTGGCAGTAAAAATTAGATAACGGTAATTGGGCCGTAAGAAACAGAAATATAAAAACTCAGCAGGAATGAAAAATTTTAAAAATGTAAGAAATATACTTTAGGGCCTGTAAACGAATCTCGAAAGGTTTCAAAAGCATGATCAAATTTGCTTTAAATGCTTGAGAAAATTTAGAAGATTATAAGGCAATTTTTTAACATTTTTAATGATATTTCCAAATTTTGAAAAAAACTTGAGTTAGTTCAAAATATTTTCAGGAATTTAAGACGGGTCAAACAGATAAGAAATATTCCGAAATTTGAAAACATTTCAGAAAATTTATTAAATACTTCTTTACTTCTCACCAATTTCGTAAACATTCCTAAGCATCTTTGAAAAGGACTGGAAAATCAACCGTCTTGTAATAATTTTACTTATATAAATTAAAAGAACAAACTGATAATACTTATTTTCTTGTTTTTCATTCTCAGAATTTCATTTTAACTCAAAATAAAGTCTACTACATTGCGTAGAGAGGGGGAGGCATTTTAGTAACTAATGAAAATATTTTTATAATATTTTTGCTTTATTCTGCCGTAAGATCAAACATTGTACAAAAAATCTATGTGAAATTTCGAATAAAAACGGTTGCGCTCTGCACTAAAAAAATGGTTAGTTGAGCCAACTAATTAGTTAGTAAGATATCGTACTGCTAATTTGTTCATTGATACTGCTATTTTATTAGAGGGTACAACAATTTCATTAGTTACAGTGACTGTTCAGTTAGTAACAGCAATTAAGAAAATGGCTTACCCTGTAAAATCATTCAGATTCTTCTTTGATAATTTTTGACATCCTTTGTCAGGTGTTGAAATGTTCTTAAATGATCTGTTGAAATTAACTTTTCAAAATAAAAAATTATTTCAAGGTTTCAGTTAAATTTATCATCATTCAATTGTTAACGCCGATGGAAATAAAAACATGTCCCAAGACTCAAATATTTCTGAAGTTTCAATGCATATTGCAATGTTGTCGAATAGAGTACCATGACCTTAGAGAAAAGAAAAAAACGATGACATAACCGGCGGTAAAAAATCGACACAAATTTGTAGCAATAAAAACTGAACACGCGCGTGTACACTTTTGACTGCCGAGTTTATCTATTTCTGTTTCTTACGGCCCAAGTACCGTTGTCTAATTTTTATTGCCAATGTTATATTAATGCTTTTTACAGCTATGAAATTATTATTTATATTTTCATTTTCATTAATTAATTATATTTTCACTTTTTATTATCAGCAGCTACTAAAGTATATTTTTGACATTTTTAAAACTTTTCATTCCTAGAAATCTCCTAAAGTTTAAATTATTTTTGAATCTCTCGAATTCTAGAAAATTTCACTTTAAAATATTTAATACTCTTTGCAGAAAATTTTAGGAAATCGTTTTTTATTTTAATCTCTTGAAATTAATTTTTCGAAATAAAAAATTGTTTTAATTATTCCAAGGAACCTATTTTTTTTAATTTTCGTCAAACCTTACAAAATTCTTCAAAATCTTTACAAGTTTTAATTATTTTTTAATTGTTTAAAATTTCTGAACGTCTCTTAAACTTACTCAAATTTGAAAGGAGATTATTTAAACCAACGTAAACTTTAAATAAAATGTGCAACAAAATTGCACAAGAAGGCTTTAAAAGAATTACGTTCCTCAATTTTTCTAAAATTATCTAATATGGAAAAATTGCAAAAGTCTAAAAAATATTTTACACACTTTTAAAAAATGTTAGGAAACAATAAAAAATGTTTTGTGATCTGTTTGCAATTTTTTCCTAGAATTCATCGCAAATCAATCGTTTAAAACGTTGCCGTGAACTTTCTTTTATTCTCTTGACGGCCTGGACGCCCTGCAAAATTCAGTGAAAATTCAGTTTACTGAAAAACTCCTATAGCTAGTTAGCCAAGGAAAGCGAATCGTCCAGTCGAGTTCCTCCTCGTGCAATTTCGGCTTTGAACAAGACTTGTCTTTGCAGCGTGTAACAGAGCCGATTCACCAACACGCGACGTTTGTCCACTTCTTACTGCCAAGTTTTTCTGTTCCCCTTTCTTACGGCCCAAGCACCGTTGTCTACTTTTTACAGCCAATATTCTATTGCTACTTTTTACAGCTGTGAAATTATATCCATTTTTAGGCACTTTTCTATAGCTGCTTCTTACTCACCAACGAGATATTTCCGCTTTTAATAGTCAGTCGCGCATATAACAGTTAAACATATAATCTTAGCAAATCAGTTTGCCTTCAGAGGTTAGTACTACCCAGCAGTCAACCAGTGTGATCCGAAGTGAAAAGAGATGATAATTACTTACTCACCAGGAGTAATCGAAGTACTTATAAACAATTGAATAAATATGTGGTGTGAGATACATTCGAAACAAATATGGTTTATTTAAATAAATATCTATGAAAATATTGTCCATGTAATATCTTATAAAAATCATCTAATTACAATTAAATAACAAAAATAAAAATTTAAGGAAAATCAACATATTTTCACTATGAAATTGGTTAATAATTCTTCACAATTTTTAGTTAAGATAAAATTTAATCCGCGTGAGTTTTATTGAAAGGTTTTTTTGTAGCACTGAGTTTTTAGTTTTCTTTTCTTTTAGTGATAAATTTGCTTTTTCTTTTGAAAAAGTTTCTTTTGTCAAGGCTTATTCATTTACTTTACTTTGAATGCTATTTCTTTAAGCACTGCTTCGTTTTTTTCTAAAAATAAATCAATGAAAATCCATAAGTGTTCGGGTTTTTGGTTATCTACTGTCAAACGAGACGGTAAATCCGAATACCCCCAATAAACTAAAGAAGCAATGAAAATTTCGAATTAACTTTTTTCTTAACTGCTTTCATACTCAATAAAATCGTGCACTTCAAAAAGCATAATGATACAAAAACCTCTGTTTCTTAGCTCTAGCTATAAACTACAAAGAAAAAACAGTTTATTTCGCGAGTTGCCACGAACTTCTATTTTTTTCCAAACGATGGCGCTGTGGCATTTATTTGACGTATATGTACAAAAACAGAAAAGGCTCGCAGCAATCGTCATTTGTTTGTCTCGTATGCACCAAAAAAGAAAACGATCACTACAATCGTCATTTCTTTGTCAAGCACCCCGAAAGAAATATGACTTATATTTAGATTATCCTGTATTTTCTCTACTTCGTTATTTCTCATTTGATGGAATTAGACAGAAACGTTAAGAAAAAGAGTTAAATTATGTCTACAACTAAAAATTTATCGACCTTTTTGAAACATGATACATGCTGCAATCCTTTAGGTTTCGACGGGCACGTTGGCAACGACTTAGAGTTATTTCCAAAAATGTTCACAATAAATTCCCGAATTTGTCATTAGCAAGAACTTGTTTCAAATGTAGAAAGGCGACTTGCTATTGTTAGAATTTCTCCTGAATGCCGGAGTATTCGGCCACTAGCTTCAGAATTTAACACTTATAAATTAATGGTCAGATTAGCTAAGGCATTAAAAACTAGAGAGTGTGTTAGCTATGCCAACTTTAAAACCTGGAAAAATGTTACCAGAAGTCCTTTTGAAAAAATTAGAAAAGTTTTACGAAGATGATATTAATAGTAAACTAATTCCTCATAAAAATAAATCTATTACTGTTGTACTCAACGGAGAAGGAGAAAAAGTACAAAAAAGGCTCTTACTATCTGATATCAAGTCATTCCATATGGAAGCTAAGAAATTGAATCCAGAGCATCCGATTCGACTTACTAAGTTTTCTCAACTTCGTGGTGTATCTTGTCAGGTGCAAAAGGTAATCATACTGGGTGTGTTTGTACAATGCTTAAGAATTTAAAAAATATTTTTAATGCTGCTAGTATAAAAAAGAACACGAACGATTCAAATAAACCGCTTACAGATTAAAAGGATTGCTTTTCATTAGTAGTCTTTAAACAGGCGAAGGATGCGTGTTATCTCGGAAATTGCAAATCCTGTCCTAAAATCGAAAAATCTACAGATTATATGATTGATACATTCAAAAGGAGAGGTATAACTGAAGCTATCCGCAGCTTATAGCATTCTGCTGATAGATATACTCTTATCAAGCAGTGCCCTTCAACAAATGACTATGTATAAATTTGCTGTAGGGCTGCAAACATTCTTCCTACATCATTTTATTTCTAAAAATTGATCAAAGTATATATCAGATCGGAAGCATAAGCTAAATTGTCATGAAGTTCTGGTCCATACCGACTTTTTAGAAAACTTTTCTTATGTTGTGCAAAATGCACACAACAATTTTATTACAATAACAATCAAGCAACCATTCAACCTTACTAATTTCCAAAATTTTACCGATCTCAATAATTAAATTTTACCTTTTTCAAAAACTTTATCAAATTTTCTTATTTTCAAAAATTTCCAAACTCATTGATTTTTAAAATTTTAACAGTTTTCAAAATTGTATTTATTAAAACGCATATTTTCTGGTTCCATGTCTTTTTTATTGATTTGTTGCTAAAAAACGGCTATGGCACACACTTTAGGAAATTTGGAATAGAGCACGAATAACATAACCATAATAAGGATCAACATAAGCTAAAAAATAATCATAAATTACTACTGCGCATGAGAGAAATATCAGCGTTCATACATCATATACTGTGTTTAGTACATTCAAAAATTTAGAGAGGGGCCCTTGAGAAAAATTGCATGCTGTTTGGTGAGAAAATAAGATAGGAAGCGAGACTTATTTTAATAAATAAAGGGCATAATGTCTAATCTAATTTTCGAAATGCATGAAATTTGCATGATACAAATTGAATTATTTGTCAAAGTAGTAATTTAAACGGATATTATAAGTGGGACGATGGTGGTGGGGGCTAAAGCATAGGCTTTAGACCAACTCCGTAGGCTTGCGGGTTCGATTCCCGCCTCACACTCTGGAAGAGCCTCGGCAGCCCACGCGGTGAACACTAGCCTAACAAGGGAATTGTTCATCTCGGGAAAGTCGTGGGACCGGTTCCTCTAGAGAAAAGATTTTTCTCTGAGTACTTAAAGCTTGTTACTCTGGGTGGTTCGGAACCCACCTTAAACTGTAGGTCCCCCTCCCACCGCAAAGTAAGTGTGTGATGTGTGTAAAGCAATAGCAAAGAAGGTACCAGAAAAATGTAAACCCTTAGGGGAAACATTAGAAGCTTCGATTCCGACTAATATTATACCAATATTGTATGAAAATAAATTTGAAAAATGATCCTGATATATAGAGTAAGTACGTTTACTATGTAGTCATTGAGAATATAATTATATAAACTCTAGTATACAATGCAACCCGCTTTGCATTTGTGTAATGCAAAAAGGTACTATATAGGCAATTTTAATTCTGAATAAAAGTTATGTTCCCCAGTATTCATCGCGCATTTCAAATAAATAATTAGTTCCGAATTAAAAACAATGTAACACAATATTAGAATGTATTCACAAAAATTCGCGGGACGTGGTTTCTTTGGGAAATTTTTCTTAAATCTTAGTTTGAGAAATCTTTTTTATTCGTTGAAATCATTGAATTATTTGAAATCTTGAATTAGTAACAAAAATCGTCTCAAATGTTTTGAAACCCTTACAAACCTTCCAAATGTTTTAAAATCTTTGAAAGCTGGTGAACAGTAACCTTTTCAAAATCTTTGAAACCCTTTACATCTTTTAAAAGTTAAAAAATCTTTGTGAAATTGTAATGAAATATCTAAAATCCGATAAACACGCTTTTATAAAAAATTCAAAATCCTTTTAAATATTTTTAAAACTTTGAAACATTTTGAAATCTTTATTAATGTTTTGTAATATGTTGTATACTCAAAAACCGATTGGTGAAACTCTTGAATATTCCGTTATATGGCCATGGCTCATTCTAATAGACCTTTTTATTCTAGACTTAAAAATTTATTGTCTACAAACTCTGATTTATTTTCACATTTATTTTTCGTTATTTTTATTTACAATATTTTCCATGCAATTCGATACAAAACTGTTAGAAATATACGGAAATCACGTAAAATCCTGGCACGTGCGCACTGCCGACGTGTAGAATAAAAAGGTCTATTCTGAAGCTAAGTTAATATTGAAGATTTCAGCTAATAATTTTTATAATTTCTAAGTCAAATATCACAAAAAATGTATACTTTAACATTCTATAGTAGCGGAGACGAAATTTTGAAGGTCGCTGAACACCCAGCTTATAAGAATAACTCGCCGCTTCTTACCTCTCACAATTTGAACATCAGATTTATTGTTGCAATTTTTATAATCATACGGATTACAATTTTCGTTGCAGTTAGTCAAAAGCGTTTGATTCCCATATTTTATTCAATAAGCAAAACAACAGATTTTATCACCAATTAATTACGTACAACCTGCAGATATTCACTTTATTTAACTGATTAAGATCAAAGTACAAAACGATTTTGACACTTTTCAAACGTCAAATATCACTCACGTACCGTTATATTAGTGAAAACCAACTCCAATTTTTAAGGAAGTACTCATTGCACGTTCCGAATGTATTTATAAACAATTTTAATGTTGTGTTACATTTTTTTTTAATTCGTAACTAATTATTTATTTGAAATGCGCGGTGAATCCTGGGGAACATAACCTTTTTTCAGAATTTTGTTATACGTATATTTTGCGCAGGTCTTCTGAGTCTCGAAGCCTTTGACCAATCGGCGCAAAATCTCGAGCGCGGAAGATTTGGAAACCGAATTAAAATCGCCTATATAGTACTTTTTTGCATTACGCAAATGCAAGACGGGTTGCATTATATGCTAGAGTTTTTATAATTATATTTCCTATGACTACATAGTAAACGTCCTTACTGTATAACTTGCTTAATCTGAGTAATGCTACATTACATTATTTTGGATTTGGGGATTCGATATTATTTGGAATATAAAAGGAATAAACGATTTAACATAAAAGAAAAATAACTTTGCAGATAATAAATAGGTGAAATTGACAACGGAGGGATGTGACACGGTTCGCCGAGACGTGCCATGTGACGTGCAGTATAGGGGAGATTGGGGAGTTGTGAGACGGGTTTTGTTTTTGAGACGAAACTACTCGAAAAACATAATATTCTGCATACTTGACATTTTTTAACTTTAGTTTAG
>NC_046662.1:124707876-124720148 GCF_010883055.1 Belonocnema kinseyi
TAAAAAAATAGTGTCTCATAACTCCCCAAATTTGTTGTCTCACAAATCCCCAAAACGCACATATTTAAAATGGCCTCACAATCATAAGCACGTTGAATGTATGTACAACAATGAGAGTATGCATCGAAACTTCATTGACTAATGGTTAATTTGTTCGTACTTACCTTCGGACTCCGCCGAAAGAACTGATGGAAACGGGCACGAACAAACTGCGTGGTGAAACTTTCAAGCAAATGATAAGATACGTTGTATGGAACGACGCTCTCAAAGCATGTTTACAAGATGAATTCGAGCTGAAAAGTGAGGTTGCGTTGGAAAACAAAGATGGCAATCATTACCGACGTCGAACTTGCTGAATCTTATGAAAGATGGCGCTGTCTCACAACTCCCCATGTCTCACAACTCCCCAATCTCCCCTACATATACACATATAAGCTAATATCTTAAGAAAACACATTAAGAAAATGATTGTAATAACAATTTTTACTTTTTTCACAGTTTCAGGTAAACCGACCATTACTGGGACAGTTAGGAAAAGCTAACCCATCTAAACACAATTTTTAAATGGCGAATTTTAATTTTTTGTACAAAAACCGTTATAACCGTTATAAGTGGCTAAGACATTATTTGGTCGATTACAACAAAAATTACATTAGTAATTTTATAGTAAATTAATATAAATTAATATTTTAAGCTAGTCAGATTGCCCGTTAGTGGGACACGAATTTTGGAATATATCCTTAAGTGGGGCACAAAAGAAGCCAAGACTGGGACAAGGAAAGTTCAATGGAGCTTTTTAAAATAAAATGGCTTGTTCAATTCCGCGAGCTAAACCTTTCTAGAGCTAACTTCTTGATTGGCTTTTTATTGTTTATATTTATGATTAACTATCATCTAGTCGATCGCGTGCGTTGGCATCCTATCGTTAGAACGCCTCGATCTGTCTTACATTAAGAGAATTTCCCCAGATGAAAATTACTCTTCCAATAAAACATGTGCAATTTTAATTTTACTTTACGGTTGCCATTACTGAAAACTACCTTTGCTTCCAATAAAAAATGTACAACTTTAAAAAAATATAAACCAGATATATTAGAAATATCGTATCTAGTCGTATAGGTTTTCTTGATGAAAACGGAAAACGTGGAGAAAATACACATAAATAAAAATTATTCTTAAAAATTTGTTATGATTTTTCCGTTAATAAAATTTTATTTTTACTTTTGATGAAAAATGTAAAACTTTCAAAAAATAACACAAAAAATATATTTCTACAATTTTGTGAAACTTACATCTACAAAACTTATTAAGTCGTAAGCTATAATATTTTAAATACTTAATCTAAAAAATGCCGAATTCAATTGATTTCAATAGTAATCAGAATCACTGATTTATTCGGTCATTTTGACTGATCTAATCAGTATGAGTAAATTCACTGATTCTTAATGACTACATTGTGACGAAAAATGGTAAGATTGTGAAAATTAGTAAAGTTGATACAGTTTGTTAAAATTAGTGAGCACCTGTCATAGCGGACCCCACTCCAAATTCACCATAGTGCCTGTCATGGCGGACCCCCTACCCGAAATTCACCATAGTAACTGTCATGGCGGACCCATTAGTCCAAATTCGCCATAGTACCTGGCATGGCTGATCCCCCACTCCAATTCGTTATAGTACCTATTATGACAGACCCCGCACTTCAATTCGCCATAATACCTGTCATGGCGGAACCCGCTCTTCAAATTCGCCACATTGTGCGTACCCAGTATGCACGAGACTTATGCCAGATTGTCGGTTACTCATAGACTACACACACAAGCTGAGCCCTTCTTAATAATGATTATTGTATGTATTATATACATACATAAATTATGTATATCCCAGTACAACTACGGAAAATGACACCTATGGGCACGATATAAACACGATATAAAATTGCATATATGAAATTTTGTAAGTAGGATAATACAAGCATGCAGGCATTATTACGTTTGTACAAGCCGCATCATTTTGATTTGTAGGATCAGCATTGCAGCCTTATTCTGCTGCGAAATGCATAAAAACCTTAACTTCGAACGGCTATATCTCGAAAATTTAAATTTTCTGGACTTATTGCTTCTCGAGACTTTTAATCTATACATCGAGAACTACCAGGAAGCAAAGTTTCAAATAATTTAGCTGAGAGCTATTTCCCATACAAATTCTGCGGTGTACTTCGTTGATAAATAAACACCAAACTAGTTACATAAAAAACACCTCTCATTAGAAAAGGAAAATGTGAAAAGTTTTTACGTTTTAGGTTAGGATGTCACTTATATCCTGGTATTTTACATTAAACATTCTAATTTTTACATTCTCATCCTAATGAGGAGACACTGGTTTTATATAATAGTTCACTTTGTTGGTTTTTATCAAATCTCCACGTTTTGAGACCCCCCCCCCCCCGTGTAGAAATTTCCCTAGTTGACACTAATAAACAAGGTTTCTGGTCGGATCCCGGCCGGGCTACCCCTGGCTGGGTTTCATGGACAGGAATCGGGCGGGAGCCGGTCGGGCTACGTTTTCTCGAATCACGTAGTCCAGGGCTGGCCAGTTACTGGTCGGACCAACCCTGGTTATATCCCATGGTCGGGAGCTGGCTGGACACTAATCAGGTTAATGTTTTTTAGAAATTACACATTTTTTAAGAGCCATGATATTATTAAAGACGTAATTATGGATGCTAGATGAATTATTACTTGAAAATTATAATTTAAAGATTTATTAGATCAGTGAAACAAAAAAGAGCTTTTTTAAATTCTTTTAAAAGAAACATTAAATTTTTTCGAATAATTTAACATTTTAAATTAAACTGTTATCGATTCTGCTATGTGTAACAACAGAAATGATACAATTGTTATAAACTTCTTTATATTCAGACAATGTTTAGCCTGTACAGTTTCAAATTTACCGCCGTATATAGCTCCTGCTGTGTCTGTCGTCTGCATAGACACTCAGTAATTTTCAGTTTCGCACCTGCAACGAGGATGCTCCTTGCACTCACGTCGCGTCGGCTCTTTGAAGTTCGCAAATAAAATCGAGACTCGTGGTTAAAATCAACCTTATTTTAGTAATTGGTTTGAAACCACCACTTAGAGCGTCAATAATTATTATTTTTAATTAAAATATAGTCTTCTGTATACAGTTTTTACTTTGTTCCTTCCTAGCCTTAAATCACCACGTGGCTTCCAAATTGCTATGAGATTCTATCATCAGGGAATAAAATTCTACTTCAATTTTCTTGCCAGAATTGGTTCACTTGATTTGACTTTTAAAGTTCACCGTAATCTTACGATGAGCCTTAAAAGACAAAACAAGTTAACAATTTCGTGCGTGAAGCAACATTTGTTAACCGCTTTATGGCCGGATTACCCGACCGGATCCCGGCCGGTATTGAAGCCGGGACCCGACCCAACCCGACACGGGCCCTGATGAAAAAAAAAGGAATTTTTCAAAGGTGTCTCTCTGTAGTTTGTAGTCTGTAATCTGTAGGCTGTATAGTGTAGGCAAGACAACTTTAAAAAGATTTATCAGATTGGATTCTGCTTGGCACACTTGTTTAAAGCCTAAAAGGAAGAACGAGTTCGTAAACCAGCTATTGTGGATAAAAATTCACAAAGTGAGGGCATTTTCAAAAATTTGAGACTATTTTTTTTCCACGATTTGAAAAATCTATTGCGGTTAGTTATAGTACTCAGAAACTCGATCAACGCATGACAAGAAAAAAGTCAAAAGAAGAAAAAGGTTGATTTTTTTAATTGCGCGGCCTAAAAAGATCTGCAAATTGGTTATTAATCACTTTTTGATAGAATGTGCTGTTTTTGTTTTCACTCGTAAAATACAATATTAAAAACAAAAGAATTAAAGTTTTGCACAAACGAGTTTTTATAAAAGTTTTTATAAAATGCAATTTTTTTAAAGGAACTGATAATATTCTTGCATGAATAATATTCTCTCTAACTTGATATCACAGTATCTCAGTATAAAAAACTTGAATTTATTTAGATATAATATTTGATAAATTGTACTCATTAAATTAAATCATATTACCTTAGTGTATAAATTTCGTGAGGGAAAATTCCTAATATTTTAAACCCCATCGTAAATGAATTAACTGTAAATAAAGAGAGTTAACTTTTATTAAAAATGTTGTGAAACATAACCTTTCGACTCGATCGGTAAATGGCGAAAACAATCGTCGAGCAAGATCCGTGACAAAAGGCCCAAGCCACAAAGCGCCCGCCAATGAGAGTCGCGCTCGGTGATAAAGGCCTGCGAATCAGAGAGCGATTAGGGGCATGGTTAATGGATTTTCAGTCCGTAATATTCTCTTGCTGTAGGTAAAGAAAGGCACTCCTTTGAGATATTAACCCTTTACTGGTATGGTGGGGGTCGGATAAGACCCGAGCGTTGGATGTACCATTCCCCTCGTCCCCCTCCACAACAAAGTGGTTTCTAGTGGCTAGGTACCATACCAGTCAGTAGCGCAGAAGGTGTAGACATTCGAATTCGATGAGAATTTTATAAGAAAGTTAGTCTGATTTACTACTGTCAGTGCAGTTAATTGTATTATAATGGTTATTTTTATTTTCGAAAAGGATTTCGTTTTGTGGAAAAAACTTCTTTTGTGAAAAATAATTGTGTGCTAATTTATTCTTAGTTGAAATAAGTGAATATTTTGCGTTTTCTTTATCTTCAGAATGACTGGTGTTTTTTGCCAACAATTTCTAATTTTTGGAATGTGGAACTTATTCGCATACTTGCATTGTTTTTGGAGATATTGGTCCATATTGAGTTCTTAGAGTTTTTCAAATATTTACAATTTTATAATACTCTAAAAAAATTAATAAAGATTATGATTCATTAAAATGCTTATTGTGCAATTTTTGTTGCATAAATCTCCGTTAATAGTAGGTCGGGTCGGAAACGACCCCACCGCACCTTGTATGTCTTTTCAAACCACCGCACCAGTAGAGGGTTAGTAGATGACGTTATTTGTACTCATTTTATTAAAAAATGTTTGTTAAGCTTGTGTTTGAGTTCGACATTTTTTTACGAAGTTTTTTTATGAGTTTAAAGATATTATTCTAGTATGAGTACATGGATGGAAAAAAACAAACGTTTTTTAAATCGTTAATTGCAAAGATAACAAACAGGC
This sequence comes from Belonocnema kinseyi, assembly GCF_010883055.1. Lineage (NCBI taxonomy): Eukaryota > Metazoa > Arthropoda > Insecta > Hymenoptera > Cynipidae > Belonocnema > Belonocnema kinseyi. The sequence goes on from NC_046662.1 coordinate 124,713,077, forward strand.
AAGTATGGCTCCTGATACAATAACCTACGACGCGGCGTCAATTCTTGGAAGGGCTATAGAAGGGAGGGCAATTAAAGAGTTTCACTGTATAATACAAATCATATGAATTAATATGAAAGCAAACTAAACGATGTGTGTGATGATGGCTCGAGTTGTATGCTTCATTTAATGCATCACAAATAAAATGAAATTATAGTTTTCCGTTATAAAAAAAAAAGAAATAATGAAAGCTATGATGCAAACTTTAAATTACTTTAAATATGATCACAAAACATTTTATGAAAAATTGAAGTTGAAATTACTGAATTTCTGTGAAATTATTGTTTGTACACAAAAAAGTTAATTTATTTTTAACGTAATAAAATATTTTTTCACAATTTTTGTACTCAATAACTTGAAAGAGTTACAGATAACTTGTTTCAAATAATTTTTTAAGTAACTTATCATACTCACATTTTAGAAACGCCTACGTGAGTAAAACAATAATAATATAACTACAAACATGAAGTTATAAATAAACAAATGACTGTTTAAAGCATTAAAAAAAATATTCCTTGCATACAAATTTAATTGTCTAAATTGTCAGTTAATCATCATTTTTATTACAAAGTATAATTATTCTTTATAAAAATACATATATATTATGTACCAGCCATACTTGCCTGCTTGTTATCCTCGTAATTAAAGATTTAAAAACTTTTTTTTTTTTCATCCATGTACTTTATTAAGTGTCATTAAAAGTTCAAAGCTTCGTTCTCTTTGCTTCTTTTCATCGGTGTTTGGTATTTTGCATAACAGCATATTATATTATTATTCGAAACATTGAAGCAATATTGTATCCAACTGTGTTATACATCAATTAAAACACAAAATATTTCTTAAATAAATTTACATAATATAATTATTATATCGCTAATACATACCAGAATAATATTTTTGAACTCATACAACATCTCGTAAACAAATTTAAACTCAAACACAAGATCAACAAACATCTTTTAATCAAATTAGTACAAGTAACGCCATTCCTTAATATCTCAAAGGAGTGCTTTTATTTATCTACAGCGAGAGAATATTAAAAACTGAAAATCTATTAACCACGCCCCTACGCGCTCTCTGATTCGTAGGCCTTTTTCACGGAGCGCGACTCTCATTGGCGGGCGCTTTGTCATTTGGCCTTTTCTCACGGATCCGACGAGCATCCTCATACGAACACTATCTGCAAAATTAAGAATAATGACTTCATAGTTAATTTTATTATTCAAATGAAATATTTCCTTTAACTAAAGAAATTAATATGTATATAAACACAATATCTTGTTCATCTAAATAAATGTTTTATTGGTATAAATACATGAACCCTGTGTAAGAAGTAAATATATTTTTGATTTAATTATATTATTTTGATTTAAGTTATTATTTCTTTGCTTTAATTAAGCTAAAGTCTTGATTCAAATGTAGAGAAATTAATTTATTTAAATACATCCGAATCCATTTTAAGAATTGAACTCATGGAATTAAATAAATTTTTTTTTGAACAACTCCCTTGCAAAAATATAATATAGGAAAAAATGACAAGCGTGTCATATTTTTTCTGTCATTTTTTCCCTGCATTTTTTGCGACCACAGGGAAATGACAGGCAAAACGACAGCCGAAAATGACGTGCCCCAATTGGACATAATTGAAAATAATATCGTGCATATATACCGCCATATATTGGCGGTATTATATACAGTTTAGCGTCTGCATAGACACTCAGTAATTTTCAGTTTCGCACCACTTAGTGCGTGAATAATTGTTATTTTAAATCAAAATTGACTGTTGTGTATACATTTTTTCCTTTTTTCCTTCCTGACACTAAATCACTACGTGGTACCCAAGTTGCTACGAGATTCTATGATCAGGGATTGAAATTCTACCTCAACTTTCTTGACAGAATTGGTTTACTTCATCGGAGTTTTAAAATTCACCGTATTCTTAACGATGAGCCTTAAAAGACAATACAAGTTACCAATTTCTCGTTTAAAGCACCATTTTTTAACCGCTTTGTGGACGGATTACCCGACCGGTATTGAAGCCGGGATCCGACCAGTTTACCGTGACGTTGTTAGCCGGATCCTGGCCGGATTCCCCGACCAGCGCAATTAATGTCCACTTCACCGATATTTTTCTTTGTAACCGTAACAATTCCACAATAAATAAGATATTCAGCTGAAATTTTGTTAAAGTAAATAAAGGGGAGTAGGGAACGGATATGCACTAATAAATGTTTACAATTGCAAAAAATGACAACAAATTCCTTTTTTTATGAAAACATGTGTTAGTACATATACGTTGCTTATTCCCTTTTCTTTATTTTAACAAAATTTCAGCTGAATACCTCCTTTCTTATAGAATCGATACGATTCCAAAGAAACATAACGGTAAAACAGGCATCGATTATGTGTTACATACCCTTAAAGTCTATCAAATGGTTCCATAATAAATCTGAAGGTCGTGTATACTTCATAAGATTCAGACCAACCGTACTAGTTACCTACCTCGTTTGTGGTCTAAAACCCTTTACAACCTTGGAACAACTTACTAACTGAACAAAAGGTATATAATTACCTGCAGGCGCCAGACGCTTCCTCGGCGTCACTCCAGATTTTAATTGGATTTAAAGATTTATTCTAGAATTTCTAGCTCATTCGGCAGAGAGATCTGTAGGGCGAGGAAAAGTCACAGAAAACACCCCATGTTTAAAAAATAAAAAAAGTAAACATTTAATGAGAATTGTAAATTTTAGAAATAATTTGGTGATACATAAGTTAATCTATACTTCACTAGTTTCATAAAGAAAAAAATTTTAAACACAAAAGAGTTCTACCTAGCACTCGCACAAAAATCGCTTAAACACTACACGTACTGCTCTATTAGCACACAACATTCTAAAACTTTAAAATTCTCAAAAGCTACTCTATTTCGAAACAAAGCAAGTTACTCGATTCGATATTCAAATAGGCTGCGTACTCAGAATTCTTCTGTCGACTTCGCTCAGTGTGTGCTTTCCTCAATGGCATTAAAGGGTGTTACAACTGGCGAAAAGGACTTGACCGGTGAGTGGCGACAACTGAAGTTTGACAGTCAGTTCCGTTCTACCTTCCTGGCCGCGTGTTCGAAGTTAGTAGTGGTTGAGACTCAGTGCGTTGAGTGAAACGTAGTGCGGGTGGGTGATGTCGTGCCAAGTTTAATATTAGTTTGTAGGTCCATGATGATAAGATGGCATTGGTAATCCCCGCCGGATTTCTGAAGGTGAGCAGAACCCATATTCCACAGCCGAAGGCAGGACATTACATCATAATCGTCCACAGGCGATCTACACTATGGGGACTACAGCGCATTACATATGTATGCTAATCTCTATACTAAAGTGACTTGAAATTTTACATAGGAGTGGTTAAACGCCATGGATCCACGCTGTAATGATGTTTAATTGTGAAAGTGATCTGGAGTGGGATACATAAAAGGTGGGTGGCCACAACGTGACAGTAGCATTACGCGTGCGACGTGCATGACGCGTGCGACGTGCATGACGCGTGCATGATATTATTTTAAACTATGGCCAATTAGGGCACGTCATTTTCGACTGTTGTTTTTCCTGTCCTTTTCCCTGTCATTTTTTCTGTCGTTTTACTGTGGTCGCGAACAAACCACAGGGAAAAAATGACAGAAAAAAATGGCACGCTTGTCGAATCCAGACCTTTTGACTCAAGGAAGTGATTTTCTGAGAGATAAGAAATATATATTTTAATCAAGAAAACACAGTCAAAGACCAAATCCATTTCAAAGCAAACAGGTTTCACCATATTGAGATATTTGAGATTTCCTTCGGCACTCGGGTAGAGTTTATCAGCTTCCTTCAAAATCGACGAGAAAATTTTAAAATGTTAATAATTAATAAAACGGCGGCGGTTTTTTCTTGAAATACTAAAAGTCGATTTTCTCAAAAAACTCACCATTTTAATTTTTGTCAATTTTTTGTTATATTTTTACTCTTATAAGGGAAATATATTGTGAGTTTTATGTGGGCTAAGTGACTTTTGTGACCAAGGAAACTTTACGAAAAAATGTTAATAAAATACACAATGAAAAAGTGCACAGTTAAAAAAGTGCTACAAAAAATTACTTTACTCGTTTATCATATCTTTGACCGTTTCTGAGACAAATAAAAAAATATAATATTTATAAAAAAAATCTATTGATCACAAAAATGGCTGAGCCCGCACAAAAATGTATAGAACAGTTTTTTATACCAACAAAAATTGATAAAAAATAAATTTAAAAAAGGGTGTACTTTGCCACTTTTCACAGAAATTTCCTAGATCCTAGTCCTTCAACTTGTTTTTCAAAATTTGTTATAGAAAGGAAAAATTTTATTTTAAAAATATCTTTGTTTTTTCTATCATTGTGTAGTAGTTTAATGTCTATGTGAATTTAGATTCACAAAAATGGGCAAAACTTGACAAATAAATGTGATTAATAAATTTTTTTTTATAAATATTTAATTTTTTATTTTCCGCAGGAACGGTACACGATATTAAAATTAAGTAAAGAACTTTTTTGTAGAACTTTTTGAACTGCGCAAACTATTTTCTTATTATTTGTTACATCTGCTGTAAGCCAGAAAAATACGAAAATTCGATTTTGTGAAAAAATTCTCTTGTTTACAAAAGTTATTTAACACACATGAAAGTCACAATATATTTTTATTCTGATATTAAAAATTTAATAAAAAATTGACAAAAATTAGAGGTGTGGGTGTTTTCAGAAAATCGACTTTTAGTATTTTAAGAAGAAAACGCCGCCGGTTTATTAACTTTTAACTTTTTCTAAATTTTTTCAAGGGTTTCGAAAGAAGGTGATAAACTATACTGAAGTGTACTTACTATAAAAAATTAGTTGTTTATCGAAAAACGAACCCAAAAATTCAAATATGCATAACTGCATGAAAATTCTAAGATACAACATATTTTGTCCCTGAGAAATTATGTGACTTCAACTGTTAAACCTGCCTGATTTGAAATATATTCGCTCTAAAGAATTCCTTTCTTTAGAAGAAAACAGAAATGTGTCTGTTTTAAATAAAAATGACTACTGTTAAATAATATATTATTAATACGAATAAATAAGATTCAAGTAAATTCATTTACTTCGTTCCAAAAATAAAATTTTTCCGTGTAGCTCTGTACTACAAACCTTAAAATTTTGTGCCAGAAATAAAATACAAAATGATTTTTCAAAATCTACCCGCTTCTGGAACACTGTCTCATCGCGCGCTATGCGCGCAGGTAGCAAGTTTGAGCACGCATAGGACGCGCGACTGTTGCTTTTCGCGCTTTGGGCTCGATAATCTATTTATCTTTGCTCTTCGCGCCCGATAATGTATTTAACTCTCGCTACGCGCTCGGTTTCTGTGATTTCCTCAAATTTGTGCGCAGGCCTTGTAAAATTAAAGGTAAAAAATCGACAACTCCAATTTGGTGATTATGAATTCTCTTTTGTTGAAGCTCCTGCGGCTTCAACGAACACATTTTCATCACATATCTCTTGCTTCGTACTCGATATTGTCCCTGCAATTGTAGATCATTTCGCTGATACATATCATTAAAATTCATAACATGAATTGGTATTAAAACAGACATAGTTTCATGGTCTCGTCAAAAAATATGCAAATTAAAAAAAAAAAATTTCTAATAATCGTTTTATTGCAACTTCTGTCTTTTTTTTAGAAACTGAATTTGCTCATTTCCAGTGGTATTTTTATGATTTAAACGTTACACATACGGTGTACATAGCAGCTTTACTGTGATTCACTTCTAGATTATATCCCTAACCTCAGTGGCCTAGACTTCGTTAATTGAATTTTCTGCCGCATCGTGTTCTACATCGCCGTTGTAGTGCCCTGTTGCTTCATCTCATAATAATTAACTAAAAGAGTCTCTTAAAGCGTGTAGGGTGGAGAGTCTAGTTAAAACAACAGTCCCACGTACTAGGCAGTCTGATAAGTCCCTGAAAAATGAAACACGGAGACGGTTTTTTGGCCAAAGTCGGTTTTATTTTTCAACATACTCTCCTTTTAGGTCGATACAGCGAGTCCAACGATTTTTTAACTTTTTGATACCGTCCGAAAAGTACTCGATCGGAAGGTCTCCAAAATACGCCTCAGTTTCAGCTATGAGCTCCTCATTTAAGTAAAAACGCTTAGCGGTGAGCCATCTCTTCAGGTTAGGGAACAAGTAATAGTCGCTGGCGGCCAGGTCTGGTCAATACGGTGGCTGAGGAACCAATTCGAAGCCGATTTCATGCAATTTTGCTTGTGCAACTAAGCATGAATGAATCAGTCCAATAATGATGAATAGTATGATCCGGATATGGTTTTACCTTTTTCAAGATAGTCCACGAATATTATGCCATGTGCATCCCAAAATACGGAGGCCATAACCTTTCCGACCCATTGTTGCGTTTTTGGACGCTTCGGAGCACTTTGGGCCGGTGGAACCCACTGTTTTGCCTGTTGCGTTGACTCCGGAGTGTAGTAGTGGATCCAGGTTTCATTAATGGTTATGAATCAGCGCAAAAACTCGGTTGGCTTACGCGAAAATAATGCCAAATTCTGCTGGGAAGTTGTCACACGAATTCGTTTTTGGTCCACTGTGAGCAAACGCGGCAACTATCGCGTGCAGAGCTTCTTCATGCCCAAAACTGAATGCACGATATTGCCCACACGTGCCAATGATATGCCTACAGCATTAGCTACCTCTCTAAATTTCACTTTGGCATCATTCAACATCATATCATGGATTTTTTTGACATTTTCTGGTGTAGTGACCTCTTTTCGGCGCCCAGATCATTCAGCATCAACTGTGCTCGTACGGCCACAACGAAACTCGGTAAACCACTTATGAATCGTTCCAATCGACGGTGTAAAGTCCGGGTAATACTTATCCAGCTTGGCCTTGGTCTCGAATATCGTTTTCTTGCGAAGATAGTAGTGTTTGATCAAAACTCGAAACTCAGATTTTTCCATAT
>NC_046662.1:124720248-124734747 GCF_010883055.1 Belonocnema kinseyi
GGGGGGGGGGGATTAGTTTAAACCGAGAGTCATTTTTCTTCTCTTATGTGTTTTTTATATCGTGCGTTATTTGACTGAAAATACTCTTTTTCGTGTGTTTTCGAATTTTGTAAATGCTATAAATCTGGTAATTTTTGGTTTTATGAAAAAAGTCTTTAGGATAAATTGTTCGTCTTTTTGAATACTATGAATATTGGTGCAAAGAAGTTTTGAATCTTGAAAAACGGTTCTCAAAAATATTCAAAATGCGCTCACTTTTTGAATTTTTATCCAAAACGGATGCCTAACGAACTTGACCTTTAGTTTAGGACACTGCAAAAATTGTACCAAAGGCCAATCCAATAGATTAATTCTTTTTAAAGGTATCGTGATCACAGGCAGACACATTCGTAAAAAACTGTTTTTCGGATTCAAGGGTTCTTAAAACGTGGACATTTGACCAAAACTGGGGGGGGGGGGAGTCAAATTTCACGCAAATCTAATACCTTTCTGTTGAGAATGTCAAAATGAATTCATTTGGCATAAATAATGTTTTGATAGTTTTGTTTTTTGTTTTAGCCGACGATAAATGGAATTAAAAATTTTAAGAAATTAAAATTTTTTAAACCCACCCATGAGAAAAAAAATTAATTAAAAGACAAAAGTTGGGATGAGAGTATATCCACGCAACGGGAAGATTTTTCTCTACTGTTAATGATGTTTTTCACGATCAAAACGAAAACTAGGCATCCTATCAAATTGTAGGTGAAAACAAATTTTTACATATTTTTCAAATTCAAAAAGTTGTTATACTATTCTTTTAGGGTATTCAAAAAACAAAATTTTTCATCTCCAGTCTTTTTTTCATAACCTGAGTCATTTAGCTTAAAATTCTTATTTTCATGCGTTTTTTGAATTTTTTAAATGACATAACTCTAGTAATTTTTGATTTTATTTAAAAAAGTTATTAGGATACATTTTGTGCCTTTTGGAATACTAATAAATTAATATTTTCAAAAGTTATCGTGTTCACAGACAGAAAGACATGCATAGAGACATGCAGACATACAAACATAAAGACAGACACATTCGTAAAACCTGTTTTTCGGATTCAGGTGGTTTCAAAGCGTAGACATTTGATAAAAACGGAGGGGGGGGGGGGGCAAGTTTTACACAAATCTAATATCTTCTCTGATAAGTATGTAGAAAAAATACCGTTTACTTCACATAATGTTCATCTTATAATTTATAAGAAAATATAAATAAATTCTAGTTTTTAGAAAAATATTATAAAGGATTTCTTATACAAAATTTTTAATTTTTAAGGCTTATTTTTTCTAATTTCAGCTGGCTTTCGATTCAATGTTCAAATTCAACTTCATAATTAGAATATTAATTCTAGGCTAAAGTATTTTTATCTGCAACCATTTTTTTATCTTGAATCTCCTAATAAAATATTAAGAGTGATTGTATTAAAATTGTAATATTTTTTACTTCTAATACATCTAAAAGTAATCAATCTTTTACATTTTGGAGGTTTACAATTTGAACAGAAATTACACTAAATTGAACATTTAATGAAAAAATATAGTCCTCCGTTAGCCCTGGCTTTTCAGCGAAGAAGCTTGGCTGAGATTTTGTCGACAAAGCCCAAGCGATTCATTAGCATAATTGGTTAGAGCTCGCGGTGAAGACTTAGGTTTAAGTTTTCAGGTAGCGTTCAAATCCCCAGAAGTTACTTCCTATGAAACATTCATCTTCTGCAAATTTATCATTATATTACATCATATCCGAGTAAAAATGGTTCGACTTGAGTTCGACTTGAATTGCCCCCAATCAAGACAAGCTAAAGTAGAAAAGTTCGATTTGCGCATGTTTCAGTTTTGAGACGGAGCAAGGTTTCAATTTATGTCTTGGAGACAACTTTATATGTCTTGAAGACATAAATTTATCTCTTGAGTCGAATTTGTATGACTCCAACAGGAGCGGCTTATCACTTCAAGTGTATACCTGTCCTAACGAAAAGAGTCATTCTGAATGTCATAAAAGTTAATCTTTATTAATGATTAAACAATCTTGTATATTTTTATACAATTTTATAATTTTTATTTTTTTTGAAGAAAAATTTTAAGGGTTATATTCGTTCAGTCCCACAAATTCTGAATTTTTTAATTAAAAAATAACTAATTTAATAATTACAAATTTTTCATTTATCAATTTTAATCTTATTTATGAGCCGAAAAAGGTTCGACTATCTCAGCCAAGACAAGGCTCGTCTTGAGACAAGTAAATGTCGTCGTAGAAATGGCAAGGCTCGACTTGAGACAAGTAAACGCTGTTTTACCTGTCGTGGCCATAAAAATAAGGCAAAGGCCTATGTTTCGACTCAGTTTTGAGACGCAGCCAGCCATTGATGTCTTGGAGACGTACTCAAGACATAACCAAGTCGAACTCAGTCGAAGCATTTTTACTCGGATATAAATCGAGCTGCTGTTGTCTTCCGCATGACTGTGCGACAGATAAATTTCAATTTGCGAATCGAGAGTAACCTCTCTATTCTGAGTTTATACTATTTATAATATGAATTGTACAAAATTCCATGACTTCTGCTCTCAAGAATAAAAATGTTAATCTCTAAATCTCTAAACTCTGAGACAAACTTCAGTGTTTAAATAGGGCTCGACCGTGTAAGTCATTTAATGAGTCTACACATTATCACTAACTTTAGAATTATAATAACAATGACTAATCGATTTGCTTAAACTGAAAATGAGACAATCTATTATTCCTATCTTGTAAGCGAATAGTAATCCAAGAAATAATATAGCTATATAGCCCGCGTGTTTTAGAGAGATTATCAATCCCGCTTTTTTAGATTCTCGTAGTATACTTACGTCCAATTATTTGTCGAATTCCTTAAGTCTAATTGCCAGCGTATGCAGTTTATCAGGGTCAATCTGTTTTTCTTTTATTAGTCTCAATGACAAATTCTCTGAATCAACTTTATTCAGAGTTTCCTTAATTGTTAATTCGGTATGTGTAGTTAGAATCTTATTCACTTCGATTTTATCGTTACGTTTAATTGCTGCTTATAGTACTACGCAATTATTAGTTGCAGTAAAGTCTATAAATTAGGTATTCCTATCCAATCTTGATTACTTTTCAATTATATCGACAAAGTGTTAGTTATTTGAAGTATTTTGGTTATGCATTTCGCTTATATGAGTAATCTGGATTTCGTCGCTTACTTATTTTATAAATGTTGAGCGAATACCAAATGAACGACTAACGAAACAAGTGTATCAAGGTAAAGTAAATGGCAGTGTGCCCAGCGGTAGACCGGGGAAAGAATGGTTAGAATGGTTAGAATGCCACCGAAACACAAGAGCCTGCATGAAAAAATGCATGGACGTGCATGGACGTGTTATTTAAATAAATAACCTGAGAGTTCTGGATCAGTCTAGAAATTTTATATCCCTAACTCAAATTACTCCTTTCTCCACCGAGTCAGTTACGCCTACCCTGTAAGGGAAATGGCTTTATGGTGTAATAATAATAATAAAGTAATAAACCAACACGTTCATGGGCTTTATTTCAAATTGGTCTACTGGAATAAGCATAGTTTGCATTTTGTCCAATAAAATTAATTTTTGGTCTATTTCTGTAATTGCATGTACAGGGTGGCCCTACTGAATTGCAAATTTTTATAATGCTATATTTTTTACATGTATAATATTTGATTTGACCGAAGCACTTAAAAATATGGCGGAGAAAATTTAAATTTTATAAATTTACGTTGGATTTTCAATATGGCCACCTTGAGCATAAACTATGATTCTGAGTCAGTCGACAAACGATTCGCACGCTTCACAAAGGTGCACTTGTGGGATCTTCATCCGTTCACGAAGAAGGATTTTCTTGAACACGTCAACACTCTGGTATTTTTTAGTGTCGAACTTGGCTTGCAAAATTCCCCAAACCGAAAAGTCGTGAATGAATGAAGATCCCGTAGGAGCACATTCGTGCATCGTACGACTCGTTGGTGGGGCCGAATCGCGAAAGGCTGGCCAAAAGTATGAAATGGGCTAAATTATGTTATTTGGTTTTTTTTTTTTGGGTCAAAATTTTTGGGTCAAAAATTTATCTATTAATCCAATATGGCAGACGAGTATGCTAAATAAATTAGGGGTTGCTTTTGGGGGGTTGGAAACATAATATGGGATTTTGTAAGGGTGGCGCTTGTAACTATTTTTAATTTAAAAATTTTACGGCTGTTTTACATGATCACATTTTGAAATTGTTTCGTTAAAAGTGACAGGGTTGAATGTCTTTTGAAGGTGACTTGTGCGACTATTTATATATAAAAAAATGTATGTGTTTTTTGCATGGAGACACTTCGAAATTGTTCCGTTAAAAGTGATAGGCTTAAATTTGAGGTGTTGTCCAATATTATTGATAGGCTTAGAACATAACCTGGGGTTTTAGGAAAATGAACCAGGGCTTCTGTTTTAAGTTAAAAATGTTGTGGTTGTTTCGCATGGAAACACTTTAGAATTCTTTCGTTAACTTGGATAATCCCGAATGACGTAAAATTTACGACAAGCGCTCGCTCGATGGAAATTACAGGGTGAGACTGCTTAAAGGTTAAGAGAATAAATTTCTTGAAGATATAATGTAAAGGTGAATTATTCTTGCTTCCTGTCAGTGAGCAAACTTTCCAATTTCTCTCCTCAATCTCTGTTTGTCAGTAGCAGTATTTATTCCTAATAATCCTTCTTATCTTGCTAAATCATATTCTAGTTTCTTAGTTGCATTTACCAAGTTACCAAAATTATTTTCTATTGTCTTAGCTAGAATCTTGTTATCCAGTCGCAATTTATCTATTTCGTCATTAAAATATTCTGCCTCTTTTGCGTCTAAGGTTTCTATTTATATTTTTAGTATTTTGCATAACACATGAAAAACCCCTTGCTCAACTCGCTTTTGGCCTGCCATAAAAAAGGTGTTTCTATTCTTTCATTCAATTAGTAATTTTCTTGCATCAGTTTTCTAATCAGTCGTTCTCTATTACAATCATTAAGATTGCAAGATCTCAATACATAATTGAACCCTATATCTAGTACTCTTTGATTATAATTATTATGCTCGCAGTCTAATCCTATTACTACTTCCCAATATTCATGATAAATTTTTACGTTGCCCAATCTTTTCAGGTAGATTGCTTCATTTCTCTCGATATTGTGAATAGAATCCTTATCCGCTATTGTTACTATGTTCGCTATCATTTGAGCCGGAAGGATCATTAGCGACACTTCGGCCTTCATTCGGAAAAAATAGTTTAATATCATTTCTGTGAATATTTTTCTTTCCGATATCCTTCCTTGACTTCATATGAGGTAAAGTTAGATTTGATGGTTACTAGAAAAGGACTTTTCCAAAAAGGATTTGAAGTGATTCGCTCAAAATTTCTGACTAAAAGTAAATTGGTTATCTTTATCGCATCCAAATTAGTAGTATCTGGTATTTGTGAGTGTTGTTTGACTCCAAGATTTTCTTAGCATCTTATAGTTTGTTTTCGTGTATAAGATTTTTTTCTTTAAGTGAATAATTTTTATAATATTTAAAGTGCATCGTATATTATGATTGGTTTGTATCTGAATTGCAGCTCTTGTAGCGTGTACTCGATGTTACTGTTGACCGTTGCATTATAAGCCAACAAGGCACGTTCAAGTTCAGTGTCCCAATCGGTTTGCGTGTCAAAGTGCCAAATCATCTCTTTCATAATTAAATGTGATCTCTCTTTTCCATTGATTGGTGGGTGGTAAACTACCTTGAATATGCTTTGTATTCCTAACTGCATGCAGAGTGCTGACATTTCTGGTGAATCAGATTTTTTTACAATAACTGTTAAAATCTCGAATGGTTTTCTAGAATATTTTTTATAGTCAGACAAATTATCTTGAATGACTGAACTGGTTGATTCATCTTCAAGAGGTGTTCTTATTGTGTGTCGTGTTAGGATATCTTGTAATACTAGTATATATTTATAACCATTGTTGGTTTCTTTGTATAGTTCCATCGAATATAATGATACTTTTGCATTAGGTTTCTGTGGAATATCAGGGATTATGTATTTGTAAGTATTTATAAAAGTGTCTTTATTTACTTGTTATTGATTATAAGTTTCAATGTATTTTTGAACTTCATAAGTAATATTTGGCTCGTTATGCTTTCGTCTGATTTTCTGTACAGTTTTCTCGTTAGAGTAGTGCCCTCTTAACAGTCCTTTATGTGCTACTTTTGTTTCATCTTTTTTATTTGTTACTTCTAATTGTTCGAAAACATAAACAGTTATTTTGTTTCCTTCCCAGTTGTCGTCAATCACTTTTAATAATTCGTAGTCTTTTACTTTGGAGTCAGTTATTAATAGAACTTGGTCTACATCTTTTAGTAAAAATTGAAGTGCATCTTTTTCTGGTTTCTGTTTCAGTTAGTGAAAGATAGAGAAAGTCTTCAGTTTCTGGTGGTGTCTCTGTATTAACTAAAACACAATAAGATTTCTGATTTTGAGAACTCCAAGTAGATACATTGCTATACGACCATTTTTTTTACCTGGAGAATTCAGAAACGCTATCCAGAAGGCACTAGAGACTGTGCGGCCGATCGCGGGCCCAAAAAACGATGTTCAAATATTTCTGTACATCGGGCATTCTACTAGTGAATGAAAAAGAGTCTCTTCCATTTCCAGATTACAAATTGAACAGATTTGCACCTTGTTGAAACCAAAACTAAGTTCACCCACCGAAAATTTACCTTTTGTGGAACCCATGAGAAGCACCTGCGCGAGAACTCTAGAAAAAATTAACGTAATACCATTAGACAGGTACTCCTGACACATTGGATGAACACAAAGATAGTGCAGCAAATCTAGTGATGTGGACTGCGCCAACCGTCGCATGTCCACCCCAAAAAGGTGAGTTTTCAATTTGTTCAAAATTGTCCCTTTGCGTGCCTGTAGGCACTGGAAACCCAAAACAGGCCACAGATTATCTTGTTCACACATCGCTACAAGATTTTTTACCTGTAAAACTCAGATAAATTTTGGAACAGCAGAACCCGAATCTGCCAGGCTCTGTAGCCGTAACATACAAATTATAGGCAGTCTCTCTTCCTTCATGCGCATAACTGTCTCCAAACAGTTCAATGCCATTTTTAAGATATTATAGGCAATTGGCACTATGCGAAGCTGGATTTTAACAGAATAACCTGGAGGGAAAGGAGGAAGCCCAAGCACTTTCTTGAAAAAAGTGGTTTGAATGACCTCGAGTTCCTCACAATATCTCAGCCCCCAAATTCCTATGGCATAGAGCATAACATTAGCTACGAGACTTTGGAAAAGAATCAATTTTAACTGCCAGGAATCTGCCTTGGAGTTACGAAGAAATTGTAAAGTTGCCCGCGTAGCCATTCTTGCGACAGCAATTCTTTTATTACAAGACAGTGTAAAGGTACCAGAGATCGAAAACTGTTTACCCAGATAGTTATATTCCCTGACCATCTCAATCTGCATGTCATTGAAAGTGAAACACGGAATCCTATGTGCCTTCCCTCTCTGAAAAATCATGGGCTTTGTCTTTGACGTATTAACCTCTAAAAAATTCAGATCACAATACTCACCGAGTGCATTAATTTTCCTCTGAATATCAATGCTAGAGTCAGCAAGCATTACGATATCATCGTCTTATGCTAGTAATCTGAATTATAGGCCTTAGAAAAAATAGATGGTCCATACAACCTCTGGAAGCCCTAAAACCTGCCTAGAATTCGGGTATACACTTCGCCGCATTCGTTTACTCAACAAGCCTATCCAGGAGGATTCGTGTAAATATTTCTGCAATAGTATTCACGAGCGCAATATCTCTTCAAGAGCCCGGATCCTCTTAATCACCTTTCTTGAATAACATGCACGTGAGGATAGTTTCCCAAGAAGGGAGGCCCTCCTTAATCTTTCAGATCCTCCTGAATTGACACTCAAGATAATCTAGACATAACTCGTGCAAAGCTTGGTAAAGCTAAGCTGAAACACCATCGTGTCCAGGGGCTTTCCCCTATTTACTTTTGCGGATAGCAGCCTTGATTTCCTCTTTTGAGATCTGGGCACCCAGAAGGGGGTGCGTATTTATACTCCAAGAAAGATCAAGGTTCACTCTAGGAGAACACAACGTATTCACGAAACCTTACCATGATTGAATGTTAATACTCTGTGCAAGTCTCGGCTTGAAGAAAATACCTGCTCTCCAAAACTTTGACGTGCCTCTGGTAGATGCTTGAGCCTCTTGAAACGCCTTCTCATTCAAAATTTTCTTAGAGATTCACAGTGAGCTATAGCCTTTTTATCTAAATTAAATTTTCTCATATGATCCAACGCGAACCCTGACCTTTTACACTCTTTCAGACCAGTTGACCAGTTGAGCCCAGTTGAGCCAAGGCATTTCTCTGTAAAGTGAAAGGAATCAGTAGGAAAATATAATGAGTTGCGGCTGCCGCCCTAATTTTCGAGGTAATATTTTCGTTCAAGTCGCCACTGAAGAGAAGAGCGCCACCTGGGAATACGGGAGTATCAGTGCATCTAGGAAAAACAAACTTTTATCTTCTCTCCAGGTCAGCCTTGCATTTATATTAAGGCCCTTTATCAGATTATCTAATCGCGTCCAAATTTTTAGGCCATACAGTTGAATATTTTTGTCTAATTTTTTGCATACATGACGTAAATAACCATATCTCAAATCAAGCAGAGCCAATTTTTCGATAAAATGTTTATATTTTGTATCATAATAAAAAACGTAGAGAACAATTGAGAAAAATAACAGTGACACTCAGTGATAGCTGTACATGGATATCCGCAGCGAGCCTGCTCACCCTCGTCAAACTCAGGTCAGCAGACTCCCTACAGGGCGACGAATGACACAGGACGAATGAAGACCGGGCAATGTTACGAGATTTCGGCCAGTTAGAAAAACTGACATTATGAAATCATTGATCAATTCAATTTCAATTAACAGAATTAATTAATTTATATAATTACAAAAAATTGAAAAGAAGATTCATGAAAATCGGTTAATATATGCATTAGTAACGTGAATTTTTATATTCTGCACATTTACACCGCAGTTTTCTAACAAATCCACGCTAAGGACGGTATTTTTAAAAAAATCCCAATACTTAATCCTCAATTCATAAGTACCGTGTTTTCAAGTATTTTGTGCGTAGGGCTGACTTCCATTATTATAGTAAAGCTTATTATTATAAATTAAGTTATTTTCTGCAGGATATGTTGTACTTTTTAAATAAAATCATTACATTATAGATTGCAATCTAGATTATACGCGCCGAAAATGCATATACAGCTAACACTGCGTGTTACTACTACTGTTCTTCCCTGTTTAATTATTAAACAAAATATAAACATTCGATCGAAAAAATTACTTCGCTTGCTTTAATATATGTTCATTTAGATGAGGAATGGAAAAGATTAGATCAAAATATTCAACCGTGCTGGCTCAAAATTCAGACGCGATTTTCATTATAATTTCCGTAATAACGACAAAATGACACTTTCATTATCATGAGATAACGGTCTGTTACAATTGTTTGCCCCTGTCAGTCGTAGGAATCTTTTGTGTCATTAATTACAGTTGATATTATTTTTTAAGTTGTACGAGAAACAAATTGTTTAAACAAATAATTTTTGCAAAATGTACTAAATATCCGGCGGAAAATAACCTTACACGATTCCTACAACTTTCAGGGGGAAACGATTTTGAAAATAAACAATGATTGTTTAAGCAAGTCAAACTAAATTCCCTGAAAACTTCCATTATTCATGCACACGTTAACTAATTATCCTGAATCTTTTATTCTCTTGTTATTATGGATATCAGAATGGCTGTCGCGTCTGAATTTCGTGGTACAACATACCGAGTATGTATGGTATGAAATAGCCACAAGGTGGAGTATAAAAGGTCAGGTGTTACTGTTTTGAAATTTTGGCAGCTGTTGTCAAGCATTTATAGTCTTAGAAAAGTTGAAGGTATGCGGATTCCACTTAGTGAAACTAGGCTTTGAAGTATGAGCATGATTGAAATTACCAGGGGTGGGGTTCCGATGTCCATTAATCTAGTTTATCGAATCTCTCTTTCTAACGCATGAATGTTTAGAATGTTTATTATATTTTTCAAGGCATTATTTATTGCCCAAAAAAGGTTCAATGCTCGAGTTATAAATATAAATTTTCGTATTTTGTTGGCAAGAAGTTCAAATCGAGGTTCCGTTACTTTCATGTAAACAATTACGCAAGAAAGAGGGTGTGACGGACCCTCTGAATGAGGCTATGGAAACGGGAGTGACGAATCAGCCCCCCGATAAGAAAAAACGCATCAGCGGTTTTCTGAAAAGGAGACTAAGGAGGCAAGCGCAGCGGGCCAGTGGAGCAGCTGCAGTACCTGGTACATCGATGACACAACGCCGATAACCAGCACTGAGGCTCAAAAGCGAGGAAGGGGCAAGCCTTTGCAGAGGCACAAGGCGGTCCATCAGCCGACGAACACAGAGTCTTTGGGGGTTGGGCTGACGGTCGCTCAATGGACTAACCCTCTGACCGTGTTGGTGACGGATACGAGCTGACCGGACTCGTTGCTCACTGGAGAGCAGCTAGAGCTTCTCAGGGAGGCTACCTGAAGGGCGCTCGAGAGAGTGTCCCCAGATAAATGGCCTAAATTCAAGACCCATTTTTGCAGGGGAAGGGTCTTTCTATTTATGGCAGGGGCTCCAGCGGCTAAGGCTTGGCTACACAAGTTTTTGGCCGAGACAATACCTTTGGAAGGCGCATCTCTTAAGGTGGATGGGGTTGAGTTGCTCTAGAAGATGGTTAAGGCTACGGCGTTGTTCCCAGGTAAACTGAAGGACTCGCAGATGGTTCTTGGTCGGCTGGAAAAATTCAACCCGTCACTTAAGATAGCGTCCTGGCGGTGAATCAGACACGATAGGCCTCAGGAAGAGGACGCAGCTGGAGAATTTAAACCTCAATAACAGGTCCTTCTACCTTTACGGACAGGTACACTTCAAAGTGGTCAGTCAGGAGCGGGAGAGGCCTGCCTGTGAACAGTAAGACTGGGGCCAGACATATATGACTGCTCCCGGCCTAACCATTACCCAGATTAACCTGCATCACAGAAAAAGCGCTTCTGCAGTTTTGCAGAGGGACATGGCTGGTTATTAACTCCCACCATACCCTGTGGAGTAGCACGGGCGTCAACTCGAGAGGTAAGGACCTATTGGAATATCTAATTACTACCGATTTAGATATTCTTAATACGGTGAATACCCCGACGTTTCGTAATTCGGTCAGGGAGGAAGTCACTGACATCATTCCCTGTACCGGCAGTTTTACAGATAACATCAAGAAGTGGAGTGTCTCAGACGAACCCATTCTCTCAGATCACTCACTGATAGAGTTCTTGTTGGAATCCGCTGTGCCCAATGGCCCTAAATGAGCCAGAAATCCAAGAAGAACGGACTGGGGTCAGTTTTCCACAGAGCTAAGAAGTGCATTGTCAGGGATGCCCAGGTCAATCAGAGACGTGGATACCCTGGAGATAGCAACCGAGTTTTTCACGGAAGCCATCAAATCCACTGATGAAAGTTATTGTCGGCCTTCGAAAGTCCGAAAGGCTGGAGAGACACACTGGTGGCACTCGAAACTCGAAAAGCTTCGCAGGCAAACCGGAGAGAGGTTCAAAAGTGCCAGTGCTGGCAAAACGAAGGAACTGTGGACTTCACTCACATCGATGAGGGATGAGTATAGGAGTGCTATACGCAAGGCAAAGCATGAAAGCTGGACCAACTTTTGCACTGGTATCGAGAGGCACATTTTCCGAGCTTCAAAAAGTTAGGAGATGGGGGGATGGCACCTCTGAGGCCATCAAAGTCGCCTGTGGCCCAATCGGTCCCGAAACTACGGCTAGCCAACGAGATTGTGACCCCAGCCAGGGTCAGGTGAGCCCTGAAATCCTTCAGTCCTTACAAGTCTCTCGGCCCGGATGGTATATACCCAGTCCTCTTACAGAGAGCTGGTAAGATCATCATTGGGCCTTTGGTGAGACTTGCTAGGGCTAGCCTGACATTGGGTTATGTTCTGGCGGCATGGAGGGGTGCGAGAGTAGTCTTTATTCCGAAGGCTGGCAGGATCGGTTATACCTCACCCAAGGATTTCCGACCCATTAGCCTCACATCTTTCCTACTAAAAACAGTGGAAAGACTCGTGGACAAATATGTCCGCGATAAGGTCTTGTCAAGTAGTCCTCTTCCCAAGCAACGACACGCCTATAGGGCTGGCCATTCGAGCGAGACGGTCCTGAGCACTGCAGTTGACCTAATTGAAGGACAACTAAAACAGAAAGGTCTAGCGATTGATACCTTCATGGACATCGAAGGAACCTTTAACTACACCTCTGGAGAGGTGATTAGGACGGCTATGATCACACATGGTGTGCCTATTGCAGTCATGGAATGGACCTACCACATGTTGGCCAATAGAAATCTAACCACGACCAAGGGTGAGACCATTTTATGTGAAACCGTTGACTCGGGATGTCCGCAGCGGGGCGTTCTAACTCCCTTGCTGTGGTGCCTGGTGGTGGATGAATTGCTTCATCTACTCACAAGTAAGGGCTTCCACGTCATAGGCTATGCAGACGATGTACTAGTTATCGTGCGCGGCCAGCATCTGGATGCGCTCTTCGGAGTAATGCAGCAAGCACTAAGAATAGTTGATTCACGGTGTAAGGAGACTGGACTATTAGTCAATCCGATTAAGACGGATGCAGTTGCGTTCACCAGAAGGTACAAGTGGGGAACTACGGGTATATTGAAACTGGGGGGACAAAAACTCGAAATCAAAGGGCAAGCCAAATATCTAGGTGTCATCCTGGATAAGAAGCTGTCATGAAAAGAGCACTTGGAACACAAGTGCAAGAAGCTAGTAGCTACTCTCTGGCTCTGTAGAAGAGCCATAGGAAAAATCTGGGGCTTGAAACCGGAGATACTTATGTGGATCTACACAGCGATCCTGCGACCCAGACTAAACTATGCGGCAGTCGTCTGGTGGACCAGGGTCGAATTTTCTACTGTGAAGTCCCGACTAGAAAGAATCAGGGGACTGATTCTGAGAGGTATCACTGGTGCCTCGAAGTCGACACCCACGATGGCCCTGGGGGCACTAATAGGATTGGAGCCCCTCCATCTCACAATAAAAGCCGCGGCTGCGAAGGAAGCCTGGAGACTAACTATGGTAAACGATAGCAGTATCTCGACAGTTATGCGGATACCAATCGACATTACGAAGAGGCCGACACTGAGCATGCCCAGGAACAAAATGTCCACTTGCCACTACCTCTTCGACAAGAAATACCGGGTTAGCTTATCCGCAAAAGAGGAATGGGCTAAATAGTTATTAAAAAGTTAAATACTCTGAATACACTTATTGTGAAAAATGATTATTTTCCAAGTTATTATAAAAATAAAGTTTTGTCCCATGTATTTGGTATTATTGTTTGGCCCTCAGCGTGCAGACATCCTGGATATCCCCACCTAATCTGATATACCTAATGGCTCAATTTTACAAAGTGCGAACAACGCACCTGCTAAACTTCAATGACCAAGACATACAATTAGCAAAGCTCTTAAAATAATAAACAATGCATTTAAACATGGCTATTTCAAATTTTGAACAGTATTTAAGAAGTTGCGAACGCGTAAATTGTGCGTCGATAATGACGTTTTTCATTTCGTACCCCAAGAAGCGGACACGTCGTACCCTAAGTAGTAGGTACTTCGTACCCCAAGTGACGGACACTCCGTACCCCAAGTGATAATAATGTAATGGTTTTATTGAAAAATCCGCTTTGCGTGCTCGAATATATGAGCAGGTAGATGACGTATGCAAGAAATAATTCAAAAATATTCAAACCTTCGGCCTAACAATTGAGAACCTAGTACTCATTTGCTAAATATCTTAAAAGAAAGTACTTTTACAATTCGTTGATTGTGTGATCAAATGCAATAAATAATGTTTTTTACTATTTTAGGGAAAAATACTTTTTTAAAAGATGAAAAAATTAGAGATTGAAATATTCTTTTAAGGGCATGTGACACAGCCAAATACCTATATTTCCGACCTCACTTTATCAGTTCACTGAATGTTTTTTTGAACCCAAGAACTTTTTTTGTAAATAAAATATCGAGCTGAAACTTTGGGAAATGTATTAGAGTACAATAAAGTACGTTTAGGTACTGCATTTCGGTAGGAACTTCACTGAAAATTGTTTTATCTTTTTTCTGAACCTCGACATTTTTTGAACATTCGAACTTTTTTTATACATAAAATATCGGTCTCAAACTTTGAGAAATGCAAGAACCGAAAGAAAACTACGTTAAAGTACAAAGTTTAATAATAAAAGATGT
>NC_046662.1:124734847-124745452 GCF_010883055.1 Belonocnema kinseyi
TATCGGTCTCAAACTTTGAGAAATGCAAGAACCGAAAGAAAACTACGTTAAAGTACAAAGTTTAATAATAAAAGATGTAAAAAAATATATTTCAACAATCAACTACAACGGCATCAGCCGGTAACGTTGTACACGAAAATACGAAACTTGGCGGCCACTAGACGAGGCTCTAGAGGGTTCGTATTTTCGTGTACAACGTTACCGGCTGATGCTGTTGTAATTGATTGTTGAAATATATTTTTTCACATATTTTATTATTAAGCTTTGTACTTTAACGTAGTTTTCTTTCGGTTCTTGCATTTCTCAAAGTTTGAGACCGATGTTTTATGTATAAAAAAAGTTCGAACGTTAAAAAAATGTCGAGGTTCAGAAAAAAGATAAAATAATTTAAAGTGAAGTTTCTACCGAAATGCAGTACCTAAACATACTTTATTATACTCTAATACATTTCTTAAAGTTTCAGCTCGATATTTCATTTACAAAAAAAGTTCTTAGGTTCAAAAAAACATTCAGTGAATTGATAAAGTGAGGTCGGAAATATAGGTATTCAGCTGTGTCACATGCCCTTAAGTACTAAATATCCCGAAGAAAGTTATCTTTCACAATTCCTACGATTTACAAGGGGAAACAATTGGGAAAATAACACAGCCACACACAACAAAAAGTTTTCTGACCTGGGAGTGAGACCATGTCTTCACAGATGCCTAAAAATGAAAATTTATGCTGACATAGCTGGTCAGACGATCTTTGTGGTATGTTTTTTGGATCGATAAGACCGAATCCAGAGTCCACTTCATCTCATATTTAAAGGCTTCTGACATAACCTCTGACAATCTCATTAATCCAAGCTCTTATTATCATGAGAGCTATCTTGTAGGTGTACAAATGACAGGTAGATTCCATTTCAGCCCTTCCCTGCTTTTGAACTATAACAAGTTCTTTTTTGATTGAATGATTTGTGCAAAGGGTTCTGTTTGCATTTTCCATCATATTCCTTCTTGTCTCTCTTCAGCATCCAAAAAAAATCTGCCATCACATTCTCATCCCATCTCCCTCGGTAACGAGTTTCCATCATTTCCGTTACACATCCAAGCTTTCGAAAGTCTGTAATCATTTCCGCCACGATTTTTTTTGTATTCAGGACTTCTCTTATTTCCCAAAACATTCCTGGCCACAGCCTCAAAACTAAGTTTCAGCGACACTGGAAACTTAAAATGAATAAGGTCTAACCCCCACGCCAAAACACTTTTTTTTAGTGCGAGGCTCCGAGACTTTTTGAGGTTATATTGAAAACCTGCCGTATATGCATTTATGCATATACGGCGCGTATAATCTAAATTCTAATCTATAATGAAATGATTTATTAAAAAATCGGCTCTGCATGCTTCAAGATATTAGCATGTAAATGACGTATCCAAGAGATAAGTCAAAAATATTCAACCGTGCGGCTCACAAAATCAGAAACGAATACTCGTTTTTTTGTACAAAGTAATAAGTATTCTACAGAAACTAACTAAATTTATAATAATAAGCTATAAATTGTAAATAAAAGTGAGAACTATGCAAAAAATACCTGAAAACACTGTACTTATGAATTAAGGATTATGTATTTGGACAAACTTCTAACTGGCCAAAATCTCGTAACTATGCCTGGTCTTCATTCGTTCTGTGTCATTCATCACCCTGCGGAGAGTCTTCTGACTGGAGTTTGACAAGGGTGAGCAGGCTCGCTGCTGACATGCATGTACAGCTCTCATTGGTTGTCACTGCTATTGTTTTCTATTTTGATTATTAAACAAAACATAAAATTTTATCGAAAAAGCTGCTCTACTTGATTTAAGATATGGTTATTTACATAAGGCATGCAAAAAATTAGACAAAAATGTTCAACCGTGCGGCCTCAAAACTCGGACGGGATTGCCATTCTGATGAAGTGCCCTAATTTCATGCTTTACGGTTTTAGCCTTTCGTATCCCCTCTCCTCTCAGAAGCGATAGCTCTACACAGACTGGGAGATGATCCGAGTAAGTAGCCATTGGAACACATCTGAGGTCCTTTATTACTTTTATGAAATGTAAAGCGCATGCCACAAGATCTATAGTACTTCCCCCTTCAAGAGAGAGGCGTGTAAGGCTAGAAGGACAATCAGCCTTAAATCTTTCATTAAGTATAGCAAAACCACGTAATTCTAAACAATCAATCAGGGCAGTTCCATGTTTACAAATTACAGGATGGGATACCAGTCTCTGCGAGCTCACATTTACCCCCGCCGGTAAAACATTAGGGTATATTTGATTCAAATCCTCGATTCGTGCATTGAAATCGTTCCCCAGAATTACTCACTTTGAATTTGCCGAGCTAACCTCCCCCTCACCACCAAGGACAGATCATTTACTGTCCTTGCGGGAGTTATTCGATTCATTAAGTTTTTAATGAGGAATTCTGGAATGAGTTTCCTAATAGAAAATCACTTCTAGATCCGTCTCTCTTTAGACGAAAGTCTGCAAACGAAGAAGCTGATGCCGAACCTGAACCAGTTTTGACTGACTGTGTCCTTCACCTCAAGAAATGTCTGTAAGCAACTGTAAGGAGGGCCAGCAAGCATGGCACTAATATAAGTGATTACCTCTCAATGTAACTTTAAAACCTCTATCTCTTAGACTGCTCTGCTTCTGCATGAGCTGCCTTCCCGCTCGCGTTTCAAGCTTCGCCTGTCGCTCACAACTCTCAGGCCCATTGCGGTGCAGGATTTCGCTTTTTGAAAGACCTGAAACCTTTAAGATGGAGACCTTAGCCACTTTCCACTTTCCAAATCCGTGATCTTTCTCTTCAGATAATCATTTTTTAATTTCATAGATTCCGTTTCTCTTTTCGAATGGTATAATTCGCCCTTAATCTGAGCGACCGAACCCTTCAGGGCAGCTACATTACTTTTTATGATCGACGTATCCTGCTTTGTGGAAGTGAGCAGGGTCTCAAATCGCGAAACGTCAGTTTCTTTCTTAAACATATTAATCACTTGCTGGAAATTTAATAAGGTTTGTTTATTTGATTTTCCTCCTAGAAGTAATTTCCATTTGAAATGTTGATTATAAGGGTCCTAGGAGTATTTGGATTTTTTGAAGGGATGGCTTATCTTTAGTACTAACAAAACCCTCTTTGTAATCCTTTCTTCCTAATGCTACCCTAATTCTTTACTAGATTTTTCTAATTCTTTTGGATTTAATTCCATTCATTTTCTGGATTATCTTATTTTTTCTAATTCGTCATAAGTTTTATGACGTTTTTCTACTATAAATTTTTCCTCGTATATTAAAGAATCATCTTTCATGCTTTTTTTAACCCTCCGTCGGGCGCAACCTGCCTGACAGGCTAGCTTACGCTTTTATCATTAATTTTTTATATTACAGAACGCAGAAGCACTTACCCTTCTTAGTATGCCTTTATTAACCCTTCAGCGCCCCTAGGTGCCATATAGCATCGCTGCGACCGCAGATGCACAATCATTTGTATCGCTCGTGAATTACGCCCAGTGATGCCAAATGGTATCATTGCGTAATTCTGAAACTTCTGGATGTGTCTTGACAAAACCTGGCACCTACTTTATTGATACCCAAGACATCATTATGCTTGAGTTTCACGAAAATTTTAAGACATAAAAAAAATCTTGGGCGCTGACGGGTTAATATAAGATCTTATACACGATAATCAATGTAAGGAGGTTTTCGGGGTCGCTAATTACGAATTTGTTCTTTTAAATATTTCCCGTAGACTATTGTGTCATCCATATAGACAAAAAATCTTTTTCTTATCAGACCCTTGAGGTCATTATTTATAATTCGTTAGAAGGTACAAGGGGCGTTCTTTGAACCAAATGGTCTTCGATTATATTAGAAATGACCATCATTGGTGGAAAATGCTGATTTCTCTTTATCTTCTTTGCCATTCCAATTTAATGAAAACAACTTGACAAATCGAATGCAGAAAAATATTTTAAGCTTTCTAATTGATCAATTATTTCATCAGTTAGGTAATGGATATTTGTCTGATATCGTTTTTTTAAATCTAACTTTCGATAGTCTATGACGAGTCGCCATTTAGCTTTTCCGGGCGCCTCGCGTTTTTTAGGAACTACCCATAAGGGACCATTCACGAAAAACGTGATACGTTTAGGGGTGGGTGGGGATCTGCCGAAGTATCATTCTCCATGTTACACCCAATGGAAAAAGTATCACGTAGGGGGAGGGGGGTCAGGCATTCCTGAAAAATATCATGGAAAAATTTTATTATCTCCCATCAATCTTTCCTTTTCTCTTTGACATGTGAGTGTCTAGTCTTCTGTTTCATTAAATTTAATTTTTGATTATAAATTGTTACGTACTGTTCGTTAATAAAATATACAGAAGTTTTATCAAACTCTTTTTCATCAATAGGAAAAAAATTAACAATTTCCTTTTTTAAAAAAAGTGAGATACCAAGGGTTTCCCATTTTCTTACGGCAAGTGATCATAATGATTGCGGTGTAGAAATTAATGGATGCTATATTTTCCTTAATTTTTTCTTAAGATTTTTCGAATAAAAAGGCTTTAGGACCTACAACAAAACTTTCTCAATGTTGACATAGAAGAATTCATGTCTTTGTAAAAAGTCTATCACTAAAATATCCTTTGCTAAGTGGTTGCTACTTCTATCGAAAATTAGAATCTTATTTATTTTGTTACATTTTTTTACTTTGATTGTACACTTAAAAACCTGTTATCACCTGTAGAGCCTATTATTTATATTGGACCTAGAGTCATCATCGTCGCATCGTCCGCTGCTAATTCTTCAAATTCCTTTTGCTGCTCTATAAAATCCTTCTTCACTACCGGATCGAAGAAGTTGCATTCTTCGTCAGTCACGTACGTTCGGTTTTCCGGAAGCATGCTGGTTGAGGCATGGTTGTGATTTTTTTTTCATGTAACAGTCTTCTTCCTTATCCCCTGGTCATTTATAATTTCCACATGAGAGTTTATTTCGTCCTGCAGAAGTAATCTCGTATTGCTTTTTGTAACGATTGTTTTTTGTTGGGAATGGACTTGGTGCTTTAGTTTTTTTCCTCTTCTGACTGCTGCGTCGACATCATAAGTTATCAAAACTGTTTCGTTTAGTGATTTTGGATATTGAGGTCTTATTTTGATATCATATTCCTCTTCTATGTTTTGTAGAAAAGCATTAACTACCAATTGAGTTTATAATCTTTGACGAATATGTAAATCAAAAGAATATTTTTTTAATCGCTCTTAATGCTGTCAAATTTTGTCTTGTATTTTAAGAAATGTATGAATTAAGCTGATTAATAATTTAGTTGCCCCCATTTGTTGTAGGTATCTCTTTCTCCGAATAAGATTGGAAGTCTATTCTACAAGTCATCGTAGTTGGCATCACCATCTATTCTTATTCAGCCGGCTGCTCGTGCTTTTAGTTTTTGAGCAATGATGCCGTTTCTTACAATTTGTCTTTTGTTCGTATTCGTCTTAGCTTTTGTATTTTTAATTTGCAAAATAAAATTTTCACAGTTAGTTCTATGAAAGTCTGGAACCAGGTTGATGGTTGTTTTTAAATTAAATTCACTTGCATCCGTACTTTCTGGATTCGTATATTAATTTTATTTTTTTAGAGCAGCACTTACTAAAGTTCTAGTGGGAGATAGAGGGCGTAGCATTTTTTTATCAAGTACTAAAATATCACTTGTCAGAAAGCTTGACGAATGTGATGAAATACCTGTTGGATTTCTTTTGTCCTTTCAAATACCAGCCACTGTGTAATCTCAAGGATCGACGAATCACATCAGTGATATCGAGATATCGCCAAGTTGATATTTGAGACCGCTGCCACCAATCTGTCGTCTGCGTGACTCAACACCAGATAAATTTAAATTTAAGAATCAAGAGTAACTAATCTATTCTGAATTCATTTATTTTCTAATATGGATCGTACAAATTTCTTTCACTGTAATGAAAATTCCTATATAGGTTCCAAATAGGATCCTATATAGGAACTATATAACACGATATACAACTAGACGGTTCTAACCTACTCAAAATTCCTATATAGGTTCTTTATAGGATCCTATATAGGAACCTATATAGGAATTTTCAGTAGGGTAGAACGGTCGGTGAAAGTTCCATTACAGTTTCGCAAGAGTCCAACTGTGTATTTTAATAGTAAGCAGACATAGGACCATATATAGTATATGAACCTACACTAGCGAATCATACAACTTCATTCTCCTCACAAAATCATCTGCGAACAACCTCTTCTCCAGCCCCAACACCTGCCTCGTCTCCACATTTGACCCTTTCGCCGTATTTTATATGACCAACTTTTCACATATAGGTGCCACCTATATGAAATGGCATAGGATCCGATATATGTGCCGTATAGGACACTCTATAATGAAGTACCTAATGGTATCTAACTAATGGTACCTGATCGACCTGGTCGACCGTCCCTTAGTCACGCAGGTCTTGTGAGTTCTGGAACGCCTTCCTCCCCCCCCCCCCCCCCCCCCCCCCCCCCTCTCACTCTTCGCACCTTACTCCTACCGTTTTCCGATAGAGACAAGTCCAGAAGGAGACACTCACCTCGTCCGACGACGACACGCTTTCCTGCAAAAAGGACCGCTTACCGCTTTTTGCCATATTTACGGGGACCGGCGTGAACACGCTTGCACATTTGCTTCTCGTTCTCTCTCGCTCGAATACGCACTTCGAAACCAGCTTTTCACCATCCTTATTTTACATTTAGAACCGTATAGTCCACATTTACCCTTAACATTTTTTCAGCCGCAGACAGTTTTAAAAGTGGGAAAATCACCTTCTACAATGTATACATGATTTAGGGCTCCAAATTAATTACTCGAGACATTTAAAATTGCACTCTTATTATAATTTTCCCCACAAAATACCCTTCCACGTGAACGTATGCAGCAGAGCTTATATACGTATGAAAAAAGCATCAAAACTAATACAACTAAGAAAACACTGTTAGCTGATATTTTTTTGCTCTTTTTTTGCTTTCTGATGATATATGATACGTTCCCGAAAAAATACCCCTGAGTCATACATACTTACCCCTTGGGATCAAAAACGTTTTAAAAGTTTGAAATCCACGTGAGCACATGCAGCAGAACATACATATGTATGAAAAAAGCAGAAAAAATAATACAACTTAGAAAACAATTTTAGTTGATATTTTTTGCTATTTTCTTGCTTTCCGTTAATATATAATACGTTTCTCGATTGTCAGGGGAGGTATGTATGACTTAGGGGTACTTTTTCGAGAAGGTATCATATATCATCAGAAAGCAAAAGAAGAGCAAAAAATATCAAGTAACAGTGTTTTCTTAGTTGTATTAGTTTTTATGCCTTTTTCATACGTATATAAGTTCTGCTGCATACGTTCACGTGGAAGTGTAGTTTTTGGGGAAAATTATTAGGAAAAGGAAAATTTTAATTCTCAAGTAATTATTGGAAACCCTAAATCATGTTTACATTGTTGAAGGTGGTTTCCCACTTTTAAAAAGTTGGCGTGTAAGACTAATGGGTAGTTCTTTGGGAAATGTAATATATGTCAGCAGAGACCAAAAGAAAAGCAAAAAAATCTGCACTAATAATTCATCTCATTATAATAATTTTTAGTGAGTTTTCGTAGGTGACGGCGCTGATTGGACGTCCTTTTCCTTTTGTCATGTCCTTTTGGACATACCTTTTGTCCGAAGTTTAAAGAGCAAGAAAAATTTTTTTAGCATAAAATAAGCGCAAAAAAGGCAAAAAAAATATGGCGTATTCCATTTTTTAATTTGCCTTGGTGGCGGCGCTAAGTGAATGGACCTACATTACACTTACTCAACGTTACACTCACACTTACAAGTAATTTAGATTTGTAAAATATATGGCTATAAATCAACGTTTTGTTATATTTCACATAAAACCCACGTGCATTAATTATTCCGAAAATCAACCCTGGCTAGGCTGAAGCATCAGGAGGGATAAATAATGGGAAGGCTAACCCCTCTTGTAAAACAAATCTTTACGAAGTGTATTTGCATTTTTTATGAGAAGTTCCTAGGGCCAAATAACTCTTTAAGGAACAGGTGATACATATTACAGTGAAAATAAAGGCGAGCACCACGAATAATAAAAGACATTTGCATTTTAGACGTGCAGTGTAACTGAATTTTTAGTCCATATAGAGCAGTATGTTCACTTTTGGGGATGTTATAGATATACCGAATGCAAACATTAATCGCGCGCTCAAGCTTTGCATTTAGCTCATCAGTAATATCTTCGTACACTACAAAGCTGTGGCCAAAGAAAGGATAAGATTTTGAACTAGGACGATCCGCGCTAAAATAGGAATTCATTCTTCATTCCTGTTATTCTGTTGGAGCACTCTAAATGTTTTTCTCAAAATATCCTCTAATTGTTCATTCTAAGTAAGAGAGCCATTAAATCCTTCACAGGTTCTACAAAGGGGATGTGATGTTCCATCGATCAAGAAAGGTGGTAAGGTTACAATTTTTTTAAGTGATAGAGAAGAAGAAAGTCCTACGATTATAGACATAGTCTTGGCAGGGCTAACAGTGAGGCCATTTGTCGAGGCCCACTGCACCACCAGATCAATATGCACATGTACCTTTTTAAACAAGCTTCTGGATTGGAAATACGCCCAGAAAGGTCAGCTTATTTGTGATTGTTGCAATGTTGAAGTTCGCTATCAAGTTCAGAGGTATAAATATTAAATAAAGTGGGGCAAACGTGGATTCCTGAGGGACACTATTCTTACCCTTCCCAAAAATGGACCTTTCGCCATTACTAAATCTTATTTTTTCATATCGGTTACTAAAATAAGATTGAAACCATTTAACAAACATGTTTGATCAATCAGAAGCAGTTAAAAAAGGTACGTTTTGAAGGGGAGTCGGTAGAAGAGATATGGGAGAATTTGGAAGAGAAAGTGAAATGGTGTGTGCAAAAGAAGATATTCAGGAAGAAGAAAGAAATGGCCAAACCATGGTGGGATGTAAGATATAAGAATGAATTTCAGGTTGATGTGTAAGAATAAAAAACAGGAAAAGAAGAAAGGTCTGAAAGAAGAATTAAGAAGTATTAGGGCAGAGAGGGACGTTTTGAAGATAATAAATAGGTTTAGGAACCGTAGAGTAGTGATAAGCGAGAAGATAAAGAGTGATGAGGGGAGGGAGTTTTCTAAAGAATCGTTGAAAGCTCATAATCAAGAAAAAGAAATTATAGGAGTAGAAGAACGAGTGTGGCGGAGAGGGTGGTTGAAAATCAAGGAAATAGAGACAGAGATAGGGAATCTAAGAAGGTCGAAGGCAGCAGGGTTGAAAGGGGTAGAGAACTAAGAGTGACTGTTTAGTACACAAGAGGTTAGGTAGAGGCTAAAAGAGTTAGTGAAGAAAATATGGAGAAATAAGGGATTCCCATGGAGTTTCACCTTCTTTGCAAGTTTGCATCAAAACTTATGAACGCATCGTCGTTAAAAGATATTGTACTTCTTCGTAATGAAATAGGAATTGACAAGATGTTTTTTCCTTTTTTAAGCGATTACGCTACACGTAACTTGCGCTACGGGCCACAACAAAACGCGATTGGAGAGTTTAGATTACTAATGCTAGTTCGGAAAGTATAGCATGCAGATGAATTTTAGCGTGTACGTGTGTACAGATCTGCATGGGATCCAGAGGTTTTAAACCTAGAAAGTAAACAGCGTTTAATAAATAAATCGAATTTCATTTCAGCATTTAAACCACTGAATCTTATGTAGACATATACATGATATGCGTTTATAAAATTTATAGATTTGAAAATTAAAATGAAAATTAATGTTCTCACACGTCGCTCGATGAAACCTCCCAAATAAACATTGTAAGATAATCACAGTTATTGAATGTTTATTATTACTGCAAAAATGTGAGAGCTCTTAGCGTCATTTTTCGGGCCATTTTACACTTTAAGTTTCTGTTAATCTGTACTCCTCTGATAACAAATTAAATCTGAGTCAAAATTCTTTAAAAGGAATCATTGAACCAGAATAAAGTTAAGTTATGTTCTTTATATTTACGTCCAATTTTTAACGGAAACGATTGTAAGAGCTACAATTCTATAATTCAGTTTGCAAAAAGTTTCTTCAGATTATTTATATTCATTTTTGGCCACTTTCTGGTATTTAAATAACAATAAAATAGATACTGATAAAATATGTGGATCAAAATCTATAGGAATATGTTATTTATTTAGCTACTTTTTTAATTTGGTTTTAAATAAATCGGTTAAGAAGAGACTTAATATCAACTAACACTTGAGACTTTTTTACTCAGTATATCAGCCACTGTGTAGTCTCAAGGATCGACGAATCACCTCAGTGATATTGAGATATCGCCAAGTTGATATTTTAGATCAATCTGTCGTCTGCGTGACTCAACACCAGATAAGTTTAAATTTAAGAATCAAGAGTAACCACTCTATTCTGAATTTATTCGTTTTCGAATATGGATCGTACAAATTTCTTTCACTGTAATGAAAATTCCTATATAGAGAA
>NC_046662.1:124745552-124755235 GCF_010883055.1 Belonocnema kinseyi
AACTTATCGACGCAAGTGCAACTGATACCATATCGTAGACGTAGTCACTGAAAGTCTTCTAAAGCGTTAATAGAAAAATCGTGCATTGAAATGGTAAAAAGTGACCGTTTACAGAATTGTGAGTTTATGTTTCCATATTCAATTAAAAAAATTTTCTTTGTGTATTCAGAAATCATAACCATTACTTTTGGATTCAGCAAATTAAAAACATTATATTTTTTATAACTTCCGCATTCAGCTATTCTTAATTAATGTCCGTTTAATGCTTGATTGCTTATGCATGGACTATGTAAATATAAGTTAGCCTCTCATATATATTATAATAATTTTGTATTTTTGTATTTAACGTTTCTATGCATTCAAATAGAGACAACTAAGTTCATTCCGAGTTTAAAAATATTATTATGATATTATTCTGCCAATTTAGATCGTTCTAATTGAACGATTTTAGTGTTGTGCGCTTAACTTTATCTTTACTAAAAACATTAAAGGCAGTAAAAGCCATGACAAAATTCAATAAAGATCTATAATAAAAACGATTTAATACTGGGTTCTACAGTTCATAAACAAATGACTAGCGATATGCTGCAATATTTTATTCTTTTAATTTTAGGAATAAAAAATTTAAGGTTTCGGAGATTTATTCATATTATTATGCAAATGATCTTAGCGATTCCAACTTTCTAAGCTGACGTCTAATTTCTTCGGCAAGCACGCATCTTTTCGCGACGAAGTTACGCAATTTTAACCTCCAGAGAGAAACTGCTATGAGGAGTCATTTTCAAATTACGTAATGCGATCATGAAAATTGTATAATTTAGTACTACTAAACTAAACAACAGCTTTGACACTAGTTTTTACAATAATAAAACTGGCATTCAACATATTTTTATTTCACAGGCTCAGAGGAGAAGATGGAAAACAGGCAATCCTTGATTGAGGCGCATATCAGTGCTTCACAACAGCAGAGAACTGCAATTTTGAGAGAAACTTACTATGACGAGCGTAACTGCCGTCCCGGATAGCCTCAGTGCAACCTACAATATGATTCCTCCCAAGGGGTATCACCTCCAGCAGGGCTTAGCACACAGCTCAGCTTCTCTTACTCTCGCCAAGGTAAAACGACTTTAAACTTTTAAACACTTATTTCAAATAGTATATTATGCACCTAAGATGGTGAAGAGGGATTTTTTCGACGTGTGTATGTTATCAGTACGATTTGTAGGTGCTCACCAGGGCCGTATCCAGCCGTAGCCCCCCCCCCTCCCGAAATTCCGCGGATCGTAATATTTTCCTATAGATGTGAAAAAATATAAGCTATACCTATGCCCCCCCCCCCGCCGAACCAAATTCATGGCTACGAGTCTGGCGCTCGCCCACAACTCTAACATACACTCGTCGAAAACACATATGATATTTTTCATAACAAATGGATGATTTAAGACATTTCTAGAAATACATTTATGATTGCAGCCAATTTTAGATTTCAAATAAAGGAAGCATGATTTACGGTAATTCATGGTAACTTAACATAAATTTCTAAAAATTCCATTTAAAAATGTATATAAATTTCAGGAAATGTATGAAAATTTCTGGGCAAATATACTAATTTTACAGGTAAATATGGTAACTGAACATAAATGACCCAAAAATCAATATTAAATATTTTTGTAGGTTGCGGAAATTTATGGAATTTGTTGGTAATTTATGGTGACCGACCATAAATCCCCCAAAATTCAATAAAAAAATATTTATAAATTTCCAGAAATTTTCTGTCATTTATGATAATTTTATATGTAAATATGTTAACTTACCAGAAATTACCCAAAATTCAATTTTTAACAATTTTATAAATTCCTGAAAATTTATGAATTTTTTCTGGTAATTTATGTTAATATTTCAGGTCATTAATGGTAACTTACCATACATTGTCTAAGCTTCAATTTAAAAATTTCTATAAATTTCCGGATATTTATGGAAATATTCGCTCATTTAGTGTTATTTTACATGTAAATATGGTAACTTCCATATATTCCTCAAAATTCAATTTTTAATATTTTTATAAAATTCCGGAAATTTATGAAATTTTTTGATAATTTATGGAAATATTAAAGGTAAGTTATGGTAACTTACCACAAATTGCCCAAAATTCAATTTAACAATATCTATAAAATGTTAATTTATGAAGATTTTCGGTCATTTACGATGATTTTACAGGTGAAAATGTAAACTGACCCTAAATTATCTAAAATTCAGTTTTAAACATTTTTATAAATTTCCGGAAATTTATTAAGATTTTTGGTAATTTACGGTAATATTAAAGGTGATTTATGGAAACTGAAGATAAATTAGCCCAAATTCCCGAAGTGTTCAGAAATTTCCAGGAATTATTGGTAATTTACGGTAATTTGATCAATTGTATATGCTAACTTTCCATAAATGACCGCACAATTCCATTATTTTTTACGTTACTTTTTACTCACTAGGGTGTGAAAAGTACACCCTTAGCCCTGCTTCACAGCCGTGGAAAAGGGCTGAAATCATGCAAATGTGATAAAAAATCTATTACTTCGAATTAATATAATGATAAAAAATCCAATCCATCTCAGACATATCCTTCACCCGGGGGAGGGGCTCCCCCCCAACCGTTTTCTCTGAACACCATTGCTCCTCCTACCATCTCTTCGCATACATTACTATCACTTTTCCAATTATTAAACTCACCCCATCCCGTGGCACTCAGTATTCCCTTCCTCCTTTAGTTATTAAAGTATTATAACTTGGCTGGGGCTACGTGTAGCACAAGTTCGGTACGAATAGTGCGACCTGAAAAAGGGACTATTAGTACCGAAGTTTCTGTGCTAATAGCTGGATTATTTCGGTATACATTTACACTGCAGCTGAGAGCGATCACTCCCAAATCTTTTTCTTCTATGATGGACGCTAGAACGCTTGACCTTGAAACTTTCACGCCTTTCGAATATTAAGGCAGTATGCTAGGAAGCCAAGAAGTACATCGGAGAGATTTGTATGCAATTTGGAATTGTCAAGTTTTACAAGAATAATATAAAGCGAGGGGAGATTACTGGCTCTCGCGGAGACCCTGGGCTTTTTAATGTAATTCTTATTAAATATCTTACCACTGGAGATACTTATTCATACTTGGACACGCCACAGAGCTGCATTAAAGACGTATAGTAACATCAGTAAAGGAGTTTTTCCGTGCACATGCAAGCGTCTCGTTCGACAGATTTGGTCTTTAAATCTGTCGGAGTTTAATCCGATATTTGCGACTAACGCACTTCATGTTCTGGTTGTACTCTACTCGTTTGGTGTGGTTCAATGGGCGAAGAATGAGCATCTGGCCCTTGAAATCATGCACATGCAATAGAGCTTGCATATCAATTTATCCGTTTTCGATTATACATCCCACGTTTGTAAAGCGAGCATGAACTTCTAAATGTCCAATGTCGTCGAAACTGAACTGTTCTTGATACAGCGTATATCCTTTCAAATGGAAAAGGTTCTAAAAATGGTCAGGCAAAACAAGCTGATTGACAAGGAGCATCCCTTAACATAGCCGCGGAGCAGGCAGCTGAGAATCTTGGCCTAAATTTCCCCATTGGAAGTAAGGAAAGTGCATTATTCCATCCAAATGCCTGACTTCCGCACGCTCAAGTAAAGAAAAGGAGGTTGTAAAACTTTGCTTACAGCTTTTTAAAAAGAGAATTTATATATAATTCAAAAAAGGGTTAAACAAGCAATACATGGTCCTACTATGAGCAACCTTAATCTAAAAATGACACCGGCTCCCAGTAGATTCGCAATAAATCAAAGTTAATGCCATTGGCCGTATCCAGCCCCTCGACCTGCTCTCTAGGGGGCCTATTGTTCCGCCCGAGTCGAATCCCGCCAGTACAGTCTTCTCCAAGCTGCAGTACTACAGCGAACATAGATGAAAACAATGGAGCAAATAGTACCAGGTGCAATTAGAAAAAAAGACATTAGGTAGAGAAAGAAGAGACACTTTGTAACAAAGTAATGTTAAAGTTTGATCAATTCCCTTTTGATTTTGAACCAGTGAGACTCAATTTTTTGTGTATAAAGATTTTGGTCGTTGGGATTGACGAAGTTAAAAGTCAAAAAGCACTTCTTCGTGATACGGTCAATACCGTCGACAATCCACCTCGTACATTTTTTCCGGTCTGTGTTTTGCTTCAGTATTCCGAAGGCACTTTGATCTGTTTCGACTATATGATCTACACCACCCATCTTCTCGCTCTTTTCGATCGCTAGTCAATTCCAGGAACTCAAAAAGAACTTTTCTGACGGTTTTCAGATCCAAACCGGTTTCCCTGCTTATAATCGAATTTGTATATTTTAATATCCAACACAATATCACTTGATGTATATAGCAAAAAGTTTGAATTTAAAATGGATCAAATTTTAACACTACGTTGCTCTGCACTTCAAGTCTGAATTGGGAAGGTCACATTTAATTTTTTAAATTATAAATTATTCGAGAAATTGAGTATCAATTCAAAATGAATGATTAAATTGACCTATATTTTTAATCAATACAAATCTATCCTTCTTTTTTCCGTTATTTCTAATTCTTCTGACTTTTGACCCCCCCCCCCCCCCCCCCCTCCTGCGTGATACATTTTCCATTGGCCTTAACATGGAGAATGATACTTCGGCAGACCCCCACCCACCCCTACATATATCACGTATTTTGTGAATGACCCCTATGTTCTTTAAACAATTTTTTAAAAATAAATCAAAATGGCAAAACAAAAACTAGGTGTAATCTTTTTTTTGACTTATTTTACAATTTCATTATCATTTTGATGCCATCTATAATCGGCGCTCAGTACGGACATTTTTAGGTCACTGGCTATGATGATTCCCGGCGGTTTTTTAGTCTAGGCAACGTTCTGGCACATCGAAACCTAATTCCGGCTATGTTTTTTAAAACTACAAGTATTCACAAGTATTTAAGAAAAGAGCGATTCAAATTGGATCAAAATTGACACTACACATAAGTTATCCACACTTGAATCCAGAACCGGCCAGTGTGTGGCACCGTACCTACATATTGCGGACGCGTGAATCGACGGAAAAGACGATTTGCTACAGTAGTATCGAAAAGCAGTACGGCGCTGAAAGGGAACGGCCCACGGAGGCGCTTTCTCGTTTGGGATTTTGTAATAACCGGTTTTTTGTAATAACCGGTTATAGAAGTCTAGTCTAGCGCTCCTTTTTTGGATCCTGCGAGGACTTTTATAGAAAGGTCTAAAATCCCTGGCGGACCGAAGGAACCGAATGAAGCTTCTACAAAGTACCCGTAATGACCCCATTGGGTCGCCATTCGGTTCCTTTTTAAAAATCTAAAAAAGAAACAGCAAAATCAACTTTTAAATTGTTGAAATTTGGATTCTACGTTAAAATTTGCATTAGAAACCCACGGAGTAATCGCAATACTTTTTCTTGCAGCGTTAAAAACTTTAAAAAATAAAATACCTGACATTTACATGGGCCGAAGGCGCTTTCAAGTGCATCTTCTTTTCGTAGCAGTTGATAATCGTTCCGTCGGTAACTTTAAGAATTTCGTCTGGGTGCTAGAGCGCCACGCAGTGGACACCTCAGACAACAACGCTGCGATGAATGTTAGAGAGAAGTTTATTTTTAAACTTCGCGTGCAACTTACTACTTTAGCTATCATGGATGCGCTTGAAGTCACCTTTAGCAGAAGTTAATTAAATTTTTTTACATTGTTAATGCTGCAAAAAAAATTGCGATTACTCCATGAGTTTCTAATAGAAATTTTAACGTAGAATCCGAATTTCAACAGTCTAAAAGTTGACCTTGCTTTTTTTGAGTTTCTTAAAAAGGAACCAAATGGGGACCCAATGGGGTCTTTACGGGTACTTTGTAGAGGCTCATTCGGTTCTTTCGGTACGCCAGGGATTTTGGATAAAAATCGTAGGTTTTTACATTTGTCTCAGCGAATATGCAAAATTTTGCAAAATCTTTCAAACAAAAGTTACAGACCTCACCAAAATACGTATGTTTTGTAACATACATTTTTTGTGAAAGTGATAATTTTTGCGAAAATTAGTGATAATCGATTTTCATTAAAAAACCCCCAATCTAAATCATGGCATTTTGTGTTTATCTAAGCCAATACGCACAATATCGCTAAATATGATAAAAAAGTTGTATAGCTTATCAAGTTACACATTTTTTGTTTCAAACATTTTTATCTGCGAGTGATAGTTTTCGCGAAAATTAGTGATACATCGATTTTTATGAAGAAAAAACCTTAAAAATCATGGTTTTTTGCATTTAGCTCAGCCAATACACAAAATTTTTCAAAATATTTTTAATAAAAGTTGCAGATCCCATTAAGATTCACTTTTTTGCTTTGAACACTTTTTTCTACTAGTGATGTTTTTTGAGTGAATTAGTGATGCATCTGATGAAGTGTAATATCTTTCAATGCAATAAGCGACAGGTCTTCCTCTACTGTCCGCGCCCCTAGTACTTACGGCCGTCTGTTCTTGAGTCATAAGGCAGGCAAGTACCGTCATACTAATACCGTTGCCTAAAATACGTGGTCTGAGAGGTGCCACATTTCCGCAGCAGCCTGTATGCTCATTTCATACTGTTTCGCTTTAGGGTTCAATTTTGAACAGGCGATCCGGGAAAGCAGCATCGTAAACGGTCAATCGATTTCACCGGTAACTCTTGCAAATCGCTTCTCTTTTTGTAGGCAGATCTGCATATTTGCTCTTGACAGTAAATTCGAAGAGAAAGGTCGCATGGGAGGTGTCTGTGAAGTAGTCGAAATAGATGAGTGCAAGATCGGCCGTCCAAAATACAAGCGAGCACGTGTACTGGAAGGATCATGGGACCTCGGGACAGTGATCCCGGATTTGAAACGACGTTCTCTCCAATATTATTGCAGGTCTTGTCCGTGTGAGATATAGTAGGAGACGATATACATGACTGGGTTGCGCGCGAAACCCATTTCTCCTCTTCTGAATTTGAAAACTCGAAGGTGCTCGATTGTCGGTCGGAATACTTCGGCGGTTCTATTTATATCTCTATCTGCTACTGCTTTGAAATAAAATGAAGCGATTGCGATTTTATTATTTCCAGATTTCGATGCTGGCGATTCTCATGATTTAAATACTTCGCGCGCCTCTTTATATGCGCATATTTTGAGGTTACGTTATTTCAAGTATAAAATATAAATGATATAAATATCTTATTATATATATAATAGTATAGATATTTATATCATTTATATTTGATTCCTCTAGAATCAAACCGAAGGGCCTATGACAAAGCCACCGAACGCGTCCTAGGGTTGCGGATAGAGGGTCCCTGTACCAAGGGTTTCTGCTGAATATGGTTACAAAAATAAATAGGCAGTCGCGGACAATTGTCCAGGGGTGGTCCCGAAGGAATTAACCCCCAAGCGGAGGTCTGAAAAGCGTGCCGAAAGCTGAATGGCACCTGGGTGAGGTGTCTAGAACGGTGACTCTGGGATACTGGGCGACCTCTCAGAATACGCAGCCTTATCCTTGCATGCGGGGCTCTACAAGGATGGACGAACCCCTTTCCCTAGCTTCTCGTGGGAACAACAATGACAACACCAAACATAGTTGTAGTAAGTGCGGTTCAAAAAAACAGAACGCGCAGGGCTCCCGACAATGGGTTGGCCAACAATGGCGACCAATCTAGAGCTGGGGGAGCCAATGAAAATGGATTCAATGCGATGGATCGGCGGGATCTCGCGACCTTTGGGTGGACGGAGCAACTGCATCACGACTTGCTAGAGTGCTGGGATGCGAGTGTGGCCCGTGAACGGGGTTACATAGCACAGCTGCATGCTCTGTGGTGCGAAAAACACCCGGAGCTATCGCACTTTTCGCAGCAACGTCTACGAAACCATGCTGAACTACTCCGTAAAAGGGGCTATATAAGCGGAACGCCTACTCTACCACAGCTAGAACAAGCCGGCAACAAAGAAAGAGAGGCGACACTAAGAACA
This sequence comes from Belonocnema kinseyi, assembly GCF_010883055.1. Classification (NCBI taxonomy): domain Eukaryota; kingdom Metazoa; phylum Arthropoda; class Insecta; order Hymenoptera; family Cynipidae; genus Belonocnema; species Belonocnema kinseyi. Next base: position 124,753,615 of record NC_046662.1, read on the forward strand.
ACCGCGGGCAGGCATCTAATAGATGAAGAGCGATGCTTTACGACCCGGAGAAACATCAACACCAAGGTTTCTCTCAAGCCTAACGATCTGGCTGAAATGGATCACGAGCTTCGTGGACATTTTTCCGGTGAATCCGACCCCTGGGCTATCAGTTATTGTGTGTATAATGCAGCGAGAGCTTTGGCCGATGCGAACCGTAAAACAAAATCAACGGCTGATCATAAGACCAAAAGACGAATGCATCAACTTGCCATAAAGATAGGCTGGGCCAGACAGTACGCGTCCCGCATTGAATGTGTGATTGACTGGCAGGAATTTTACCGCCAAGGTTCGAAAGTTCGCGCGCGATCTCCGGACCCGTTATCACACACTTAACAAGTCAAAGCTGCTGACCATCAGGCAGCATATTGTTGGGAGAATACGTATACTATCTGACGCTAAGAGAAGTCCAGAGCGGAGGGAGAGGTGGGTAAGAGAATATCAACCGGTTCTCTCTGACCCATCTCGACTCTTCCAAGACCCTCCAGTTACTGTCGAACACCCACCCAAACCAGAGGAGGTCGAAGTATTTTGGAGAGAAATCTACGAAGTTCAGCATAGACTGGACGAAGACTGAAAAAATATAAATAGCTTCAAGGAGTCATGTGTTACCCTCATAACACCTGATAAAGAATGCCCACTCATCACTACCGAGGAGGTGAAAAAAGTATTAAGAGGGATGAAGAACTATTCCGCACCGGGACCAGATTGTATCAAAACCTTCTGGTGGAAGAAGTTTTCTTCAACCCATCAGCATTTGGCTCGTATTTTCACCTCATATTTGAAGTCGGAAGAGCCGATTCCAGAGTGGTTGGTGGAAAGGAGGACAATACTCCTGCCGAAAATAGGCAACTCATCTGACCCGAAGAAATACAGGCCAATAACTTGTCTGAACACTCTTTATAAGATATTCACAGCTATCCTAAATGATAGGATTGTTCGGGCAATTGAACCCGTGTGGCAAGAAATGTATGAACAACGAGGCTCAAAGAAAGGCATAGCCGGATGTCGGGAGAACCTGCTCATCGTTATATGTGTCTGCAAAGATGCAGCATTCTACCAGCGTGACCTATCGATGGCCTGGATAGATTATCGGAAAGCTTTCGATTCATCTGTCTTTTGAAAATCTTAAAGGTTCATCCGCAAATAGTTGGGTGCATAGAGAGATTGATGCCGCTTTGGAAAACCAGATTTACTATCTCATCTGGCAAAAATCGTGTGACAACTAACAAGGTCACGTTTCAGAGAGGTGTCTTTCAGGGCGACACCATGAGCCCACTCCTCTTTTGCCTTACATTATTGCTACGATCTCTAGCACTGCGCCATTCCGACGGGTACTTGCGCGGCAAACGCAAACGCCAAGGTTTATTTGAAGCGGGGAAAGCTTAATGGCATCCCTGAAGATCTTGAGCTCGTTGATAGAAACGCTATACGACACCTTTGCTCTGGACAGACTTATACATATCTGGGCGTGTCACACAGCCGCATTCAGAATGTGACATCTATAAAGGATACTCTCCGAAGCAGATACAAACGTCTCATCCGACAGATTTGGTCTTCCGAACTGTCGGCAAGGAACAAA
>NC_046662.1:124755335-124764896 GCF_010883055.1 Belonocnema kinseyi
TCATATTTTTTCACAGATTTCTCCACACCTTTAGGTACATATTCTTCATCATCATCTGAAGCGAGGTTTTCTTCACTTTCGTCGGATTCGCTTAGATCTTCGTATGATGTGTTATCGCTTGGTTTAGTTTCTTTCACATTAATCTGATTTTTCGAATGATCGTCAACATGCAGAGAATCTAAACGTGTTGTAAAACTATCTCGTGATTCTTCATTTTCTAAACCTTCTATAAGGATTTTTTCTGGAAATTCAACAGTTTTAGGACTAGAATAATGTACTTCTTTTTTCTTAATATAAGCTATACCCCCTACTCTTCTTGTACAAAAGTAGCAATCGTTTATATTTTCTGGTTCTTTCCATTTTGTTGGTGCAATGAATTTCAGGGACGTCTTGTCCTGATTTTTAGTAACTCGACTTATCATTATATGACAAGAGTTACATACAAAGTGTGGTACCCAACTTTTGTCTTGCTGTGAAATCTCAATGTCAAAACATACTTTATACAAATCATTTATTGTTTCCGTTATTTTTCTTTTGTTTTTCGACCCAACAAATTTTGCACATACATAACAAAAGTTATCAGGATTACCAGTGCATTCATGATTGCATCTGTTACCAGAAGTGCCAGCGGAGTTAAATTAAGATGAGGAATTGTGATGTGCCATAAATTATATATAAACCCCACACGCTAAGAATCCTGTCCCGATCGCAGGTGAGTCAGCCGTCCTAGGGGTGATAACTCTCATACCTCCCCAGGCCTAAGTATGAGAGCTTTCTGACTTTGACGAGAATAATGTCAACTCGTCGTCAGACACACTACGGCATCATTCTCACATCTTAGCGCTCCCCTGCAAGACAGCGCGCCCTCGCTGGTTTCGTTACTACGAAGAGTTGGACCGACGAATCATTCTGCACATCCCATTTTCAGGACAGTTGTCATCGTGGCCAACGTCTTCGTAGCAGCAGGTTTTTGATATTACTGTATTGAGTAGCAAAATAAGTTATAAACTTTAGATAGTTTAATTCAACTATCCAAAATGCAGAGAGTATCTAATGATTGCAAAGTTCAAGTTCATCACGCTAGCAAATATCTAGTATCCAACATCTCACTATCGAAGTTGCGAAGTATTAGCGAAAATTCTACAAACTGAATTGATTAACCCATTAAAACTCTAAGGCACTTCTTAAAAGAAGCTAAAAATATTATAATGGAGTTCATAAATATCGCTATACATAGGTTCTAAGTCTTATTTTATGATCAAGGGTCGAAAAAAGTTCTAGTTTTGTGATTCATGTAGTGCACTTATGCCGACTAGGAGTTGTTTTTTGAAAAAAATGACTTGAAATTCGTGATCAGCGACCTCAAAAACCCCCAGTAAAGTATTTTCAATGTTTATAAATCGGTTTAAAATCGTAAAACTTGATTTTAATGTCATTTCAATCAAATTTGAAGCAAATTTTCACTTTTCGCGATTTTCTGCCTTTTCATCGCCGTATGGTGGGTTGAAATTTTTGTAAAAAAAAAAATCAAAACATGGTTTTCGATGTTTTTTTCCCCGTAGAATTCGATTCTGAAGTCAAAAAAATAAAAATTTTCTTTATTTTTTTTTTATTTAAAAAAACCATGAAAAAACCGTAAAAAATGAGGTTTTTCGATGAAAACCCCATAAAAAAGCAGCTGGACCCTACTTTTTTATTGCAAATTCGGATTCAGCGTCGAAAAATACATAAGAATATATAGGTCTGGTCAATTGCACAGGCACTTTTGTTTTTTTGTGGGCCTGTGTAATTGGTCTTTTCGACTTTAAAATTAAATAATTTTGTTGAAAATTCATATACTTTGTTTAAAATTTGTCTGTTTTGCAGGTCATTAATTTTCTTGGTCGAAAATTCATTTTATTGGTTGACAATTCAACAGCTTTATTGAAAATTCATTTTTCCTGTTAAAAATTATTTATCTTTATCTGAAAATGTAACTATTATATGATTGGTTGAAAATTAATCGTATATATTGTTTAAGTTAAAAATCTTTTTTTTTTGTATAAAAAAGATTAATCTTTTTGGTCGAAAATTCACATTTTCCCTTGAAAATTTAACAATTTTGTTGAAAATTCGTTTTTTTTGTTCAATCCAATTTTTTGTCACAGTTCATTTAAAACAATCCATTATAAACAACTATTTAAAACTATAAAAATTTGAATAGAATGGTTCAAAATATAAATCCTTGAATTGTTAAAATTGTAATGAGGTAAATTTTAACTTTGAACGCTACAATCTTAATTTACAAAAAGATTCAAAATTAATTTAAAACTTAAAATTATTTCAAATAGTTTGGAAGACGATGTAGATTTTTGCAGATTTAAAAAAATTAAGCTTTTTGAGAATTGTAAAATAATTAAAAAGAATAACAAAAATGGTTGTGATTGCTAAGAAAATTGAAAATGATTTTTTATTTTCAAAAATTAATTTTAAGTGAGTATCTGAATAGTTTTTAAAAATAAAAAAAAATAAAATGAGGGCGATTTTAAGGCAATTTTTCTATTTTGCAGTTTTTTTAATGTTAGGAAAAAACTTAATTAACAAAATATATCAATTTTCAACCCAAAAGTTTACTTTTTAACAAAATTAATTAATTTTCTATCACATAATTGGTGTTTTAACTAATACAATGTACAGGATAAAGTTTCAACCAAAAATGAAATAGTTCAATTTTCACATAAAAGCGATTCATTTTTAATCAATCCTAGAATAGTTACATTTTCAGATAAAGAAAAATAATTTTTAACGGAAAAAATGAAATTTCAACAAAGTTGTTAAACTGTGAATCAATAAGATGAATTTTTGATCAAGACAAATTTTAAGCAAAATACATAAAGTTTCAACGAAATTATTTACTTTTGAAGTCAAAAGGACGAAATATCTACAGAAAGTTGAATTTTTTAAGCGATAAATATGAGTTTTCAATCAAAGAGTTAAACTTTAAACCAAATAGTTAAATTTTAAACCATAATTATAAAACTTTGTTTTAAAAAAGCGTATTTTTTTGCAAAGAAGTTCAACTCTTCGTGAAATTATCGATTTTTAAACCCAAGAAGATGTACAGTTGATATTTCAACCAAACAATTGTATTTTTGACCACAAATGATACACTTTTAACCAAAAGCATTCAATTTCTACCAAGCAAGGTCAATTTTCAAAAAAATACATGAACTTTCAACGAAATTATTTAATCTCAAAGTCAACAAGAGTATTATCTACAAAAAAGCTGCATTTTTATCCCAAAAATATGATTTTCCAACCAAAATTTTAGTTTTCGACCAAATAGTTCAACTTTCTATTAAATTATTGACTTTTAATGCCCAAAAGATGCATTTTTACAAAAAAGTAAAATTTTTAACTAAAAAGTTAATTTTAAGGCAAATAGTTAAATTTTCAACTATAATTATGGATCCTCGATAATAAAAAATTAATTTTCTTACTAAGTAGTTCAACTTTGAGTGACTATCGAATTTTCCACCCAAAAATTATGATTTGAATTTCTAAGAATATAGTTGCATTTACAACAAAACGACTTTGCAGCCAAAAAATATTTACAGTTGACATTTCAACTTAAAAATTTAATTTTTAACCAAAAAGTATAAATTTTCCATAAAAAAAATTGATTTCTACAAAGACGAATTTTTAACAAAATACATGATTTTTTAAACAAAAAATGGTATAGATTAATTGTCATTTTCAAACATTTATGTTTATACAACACATAAAACATATTTTCATCAGAATAGTTACATTTTCAACAAAATAATGAAGTTTACAACCAAATAATTGAGTTTTTATCCAAACGAGATTTTAACAATGTTGTGAATATTTGAATTTTAATAACTGATAAAATGATAACGTGAATTATCAAAAAATTGTCCAAGTTTTCCTTTAGTGTGTGATATTGCTTAAACTAAAAACGAAAAGGTAAATATGTGTATTATAAATCTATCCGTGTTACCTATTTATAAATATTTATATCAATAATTTAAAAGAAAAACACTTTAAAAAAATATGTGGATAATTTCTTGACAACTCGCCTTATTGTGTTCTTAAACAGATGTGGGCATTATTTATTTTGTAAAATATAAGGAACAATCTTTATAAAAATATATAATTTTTTGGGAATTGGTTAAGTTTTAAAAATGTATGTCATGTAACTATTATTACTATGAAATTAGAATTTAAAAAACCTTTATTACACCTGTTAGGAAAAAAGAAATAAAGCTTGGAAAAGTGTTTTACCAATTTCGCGGGAAAAAGAAGTTTTGACAATGTTGTGAGAACATAAATTTTTACATGTATTGTCAAAAAATTATCCAAGTAGAGGAGAGAACCTGCAATTGATCCTACTACAAACGTGGAAAACTTAAATTACTAAATAGGAAGGAAGGTTATGTAATGAAAGAAAAACAATAATTTTGAGCCGTATATATAAATAAATATATTGGCTCGATGGAAAAAGCCTGAAAGGCATAAAAAAAACCACCGAAAAGGACCTACAAAACAATTTAGGAATAAAAAAATTAAAAAAAGGGTCCTTCGCCTCTCACAAACAAAAAATAAATAAATACATTTTATATAATATAAACATAAAAAACATAATCGCGGTGCTTTCTGAACGTGAGCCCCCTCGCCTCTCACAATTAGAAAATAAATAAAATCGCTTTATATAATGTAAACATAAAAAACATAATCGGGGTGCTTTCTGAACGTGAGTCCCCTCGCCTTTCACAAAGAGAAAATAAATAAATAAAATAATTCGAGAAAAGTGATCATCTGAAACTATAGCAGCTCGAGCAGTTTGTTTTTGCTGATGCAATGCCGATTTTACGACGGTAAAGCATTAACGCTATCTATCTATAAGCGATTACGCTTTTTGGTCGAAACTTCGGGTAAAATTGAAAAGGTCCTTTCTGCAGCAGCATTTGAATGAGGCAAAGATCTAATGTATCCTACCAATTTCGTCAATTGGGGATATTTGGCATTACCTTTCGCGTATGTATTAGATAAAATTTTTTTCCACATCTCATCAGAAGAAAGCATGTCAAGTTCAGGTTGCGAAGAAAAATCTCGATACACGAGGCGCCATTCAGCTTTTAAACCAGCTTTGTCGAAGTTTCCACCAAATTTTTCGCAAAAATAGAAAATGTCTTCCAAATTTGTGTCTCTGTCGCTGTCATGCAAAACTTGTGTAGCGTCAAAGACAGACAATTTGGTGAAAAATTTATCCGGAATGTAGTACAACCTACTCGAAATTTGAGAAGCGGCCTCAACTAAAAAAGACAGACAATTTTCTTGAATTTCACGTATAATTTCTGCATTCACAACGATATTCTGGGACAATTCCTCAAGAATATCATTGCATTCTGATTCGAAACTTACAGTCTCTATCGATTTCTGATTACCCGGTAAAGAAAAATCAATCTGCTCTGTCTCCAAAAACTTCAACAAAGGTGCTTTCAAGAAGAGTCTAGCGATTATTTGAAGAAATTGAAGACTCTTTGAGTGCAAAAGATGCACTCTTGTTTCCGAGTGTTTAAAGAATAAATTAATTTGATTGAACTCGAATAAGATGAACTCTAAGAAAGCTAAATGTGCTTTCGTTCTTGGATCTTCCAAGTTATTTTTGATTTCGAGAAAAATTGAATTAGATTTTTCGGTAAAGCAGAGACTTTTCTAGATAAGCTAAACTAAACTGCTCGAACGCTTCTGAACGCTTAGTACTGTTCATATGGTGTACAAGTGATTGCAGAGAAATTTCGATGTAGGACGGCATCTTATTGCAAGCATCTTTTACAGCTAAAGCGAGTTTGTGGCATATGCAAGCGATTACAAGAATTGACGGATTTTCTTTAAGGATTAAAGTTTTTAATGAATTTCTGTCACCTATCATAACTGATGCATTCTCAGTCGAAATGGCTAAGATATCTGAGAAAGGAATTTTATTATCGTCCATGTAAATTTAAAAAAAATGTAAAAATACATTCTGCACTTAAATTTGTGGAATCAAGAGTTATTAATTTAGTAAATCCCTTCGTAACATCGAGAGTTTCACAATCAACTAACGAAGTAAGAAATGTCATCCATTTCACGGATCCATTTGGATCAGTTGTCTCGTTGACATAAACGGAGAACTTGGTTTTCCTGAGGAATTCGACTAAACGTGATTCTTCAGCAGGACCAAATACATTGCGAACAATATTAGACATTTTCGTTGCACCTGCAGTCATATGCTGAAGGATGGTTTTCTTGGTTTCTTGGTCGGTTTCTTGGAAAAATGTTAAAATTTTTGGCATAGAACTGTACGGAATATTTGCAGCGCAACTTAAATTTGCAAATTCAATTTCGCAAGTTTTCTTTCGATCTTCGAAAGATTGGATTGAATCATGAATATCTTCGGGTGGTATATCCTGTAAAGTTTCGATGCCACTTTTAATACTATTATGGACATGTTCTGATGTATCTGCATGACGAATAAGGTTGCCGACACCACCCGTACACATCCTATTAATATTACATAAGGTGCAATGAAGCTTATTCTCGTCTGTAGGTACCATTTGCAACCAAGATTTGAAGCGAATTTCCTCTAGCCATTTTGGTAAAAATTTGTGGATCGCGCCTTCCGTTTCTTTACGTTCAAACTCATCATTTTGCATCTTTTGATGCCTTTGAGATTCTATATGAGCTTGCACTCTGCTCTTACTATTCACTTGATATTTTTGCTTGCAAATGGTGCACAGAAACTTCGCGTTATCGTTGGGCACTTCTTTAAGACAGAGGAAATGGTCGAACCAGGCTGCAACAAATCTTCGTTGATTCTTCGCAGACCCCAAGTTATCGCTGGCCGACATTTTGTAGATATTTTTTCTGAAAAGAAGTTAAGATTTGCAGATGCTTAAGGGATTACAAAAGATTTTACGAGATTTCATTGGTTTGTCAGGAGTTGTAAGGTATTTCATGATATTTCATGAGACTTTAAGACATTTTAAAGATTTCACTATATTTTATGGAATTTTAAATAATTGTAAGAAATTTGTTGGGTTTCAATAGATTTTATGAAATTCCAGTTGGGTTTCAGGAATTTTAAGAGTATTAATGAAACTTATTTATGAGACTTATGAACATTCCTGAAATAAGAAAAGGAAACACAACAGGGTGGCCACATGTCAGGGCAGTCAGGAAAAATTTTAGGGAAATGCGAGTATTTGTCAGGGAAAACAGAAATTTCTATTCATGCTATGTTATTTTGGCATACATATATAGCTTTCATAGTTTATTTAACAGATTTCAGAAACCTCCCAATGATTTCAAAGGAATATAATTTCAATAGATTTCCAATAATTTGAAAAGATTTTGATGCATTTTAAGTAATTTTCAAGTCCCTCGTTGGACCATTATTAAAAATTGTTTTGCTATACTTTCGATTTGTAGATATTTTTTGGATTTTTGATTAGTTTTTATGGGGTCAAAATTATAATTTTCAATTTTTCGAAGAAATTCAAAAATTAGATATGATAATCTTGTAGGGCTATCTAAAAGTAACATTGTTCTTTTCAAGTTCTATGAACAACTGTACAGAGATTTTTTAAATCATAAAAAAATGTGTACTCAAAAATGTTCAAAATGCGCTTACTTTTAATATTTTTATTTAAATTGTCTGACTAACGAACTTGGCATTTAGCTTAGGACACTAAAATAGTGTATCAAAGGCCAATCTAATAGATTAATTTTTTGCAAAAGTTATCGTGCTCACAGACAGATAGACATAAAGCCAGACAGACATACAGAAAGACACATTCGTAAACATCTGTTTTTTGGATTCTGGGGGTCTGAAAACGTGGACGTTTGACAAAAACAAGGTTCGTCAAATTCTACACAAATGTAATACCTTCTCTGATGAGAATGTAAAAATAATTCATTAATCATGAATAATTTTTTGATAGTTCTGTTTTTAGTTTTAATCGTACAAAAATACCATCAAAAACATGAAAAGTTAAATTTTTTGAAACCCCTCACACGAGGCAAAAAAGAAATTAAAAGACAAAAATTGTGATAAGAATGTGCTCACGCAGCGGGCAAATTTTTTTAACTGTTACTGGTGTTTTTCATTATTGAAGCCAAAACTGCGCATTCTGTCAAAAAGTGGTTGATTACGAAATTGTAGATCTTCTTCAAATGCACAATTTTTGTGAACTAATATTTTACCGTAGTTTGCATAGTTTAGCCGAAAAATGTAATTTTTGGATTTTTTATTATTTTGTAAACTGTCAAAATTTGAATTTTAGATTTTTCAAGAAAATTCAAAAAGTTGTGATGATAATCTTATAGGGCGTTCAAACAGCAAAATTTTTCTTCTCTAGACTGTTTTTCATATCGTGCGTTAAATTTTAGACAAATCTTATACTTTCTCTGATGAGAATTTGAAAATTTCTGAAAAATCTTAATACTATTTATACTGAAAATTTTTTCTCATTTTTACTATTTTTCTGTCACGAAAATTTTTATAAAAGTTAGTGAAATGTTAAGAAAATTCAAAAATTCAATCTTGTGGACAAAGGAAAAATCACGTATTCATAGGAATACAAATTCTTAATATAACTTAATGTAATTCTTAATGTAACTTAATGTAGTTTGCTTCCTTTAAAATTTGGAGTATGATATAGACAGTGCTTACCTCTTACCACGGATGATTCTGCTTTACGTGTATTACGTGATGAGTTCCAAAAACTGGGTATATAAATCGTGATAGAATGTACAAAAATAAAAAAATGGCGCAGGATAATCCACAATTATGTCCAACAAAATCTTTTTGTGGGTGGGATGTAATCGCGGTAAACGTAAATCTAAACATTTAAAGGACGATTGTGTTTTGTTTCCATCAAGCAGGGCCGATTATAGGGAAAGAAAAATCGCGCTCCAAGAAAAAAAATATATATATAATGCTCTAAACAATGAATTCTTAATTCTAAGCTACTAAAATAACAAATTTGAACGCATATAATTATGCTAAGAAATAATTTTTAATGTAATGAAACTCACGTTGAACACACGTGTAATTTACATTCCATATAAACAACTTTGTACAAGAAATATGTTTTATGTGTTGTATAAACATACATGTTTGAAACTGACAATTAATCTATACCATTTTTTGTTTAAAAAATCATGTATTTTGTTCAAAATTCGTCTTTCTTTGTAGAAATTAAATTTTTAATGGAAAATTTATACTTTTGGTTGAAAATTAAAATTTGCGGTTGAAATATAAACTGTAAATACTTTTTCCCTGCAAAGTCGTATTATTGTAAATGCAACTATATTGTTAAAAATTAAAATCATAATTTTTGCGTGGAAAATTCGATTACTCACGTAAACTTGAACTACTTAGTAACAAAATTAATTTTTTTGTATCAAGGATCCATAATTGTGGGTCCGGATGCAATAAGGGCACATCAAATTTTTTCGTGCGAAAACGAAGTCCCCTGGAGGCTTTAGAAAAAATTTTCGAATTTTAATTTTCAA
>NC_046662.1:124764996-124766890 GCF_010883055.1 Belonocnema kinseyi
TGAAAATTAAAATTCGAAAATTTTTTCTAAAGCCTCCAGGGGACTTCGTTTTCGCACGAAAAAATTGTATGTGCCCTTATTGCATCCGGACCCACAATTATAGTTGAAAATTTAACTATTTGTCTTGAAATTAACTTTTTTGTTCAAAATTTTACTGTTTTGTAAAAAAAATGCATCTTTTGTGCATTAAAAGTCAACAATTTAATAGAAAGTTAAAGTATTTGGTTGAAAACTAAAATTTTGGTTGAAAAATCATATTTTTGGGTTAAAAATTCAGCTTTTTTGTAGATAATACTCTCTTTGACTTTGAAATTAAATAATTTCGTTGAAATTTCATGTATATTGTTGGAAATTGACCTTGTTTGGTAAAATTTTAATGTTTTTGGTTGAAAATGTATCATTTGTGGTCAAAAATGCAATTGCTTGGTTGAAATATCAAATGTACATCTTATTGGGTTTAAAAGTCGATTATTTCACGAAGAGTTGATCTACTTTGCAAAAAAATACGCTTTTTTTAACAAAGTTTTATAATTATGGTTGAAAATTTAACTATTTGGTTGAAAGTTTAAATCTTTGATTGAAAACTCATTTTTTTCGCTTAAAAAATTCAACTTTTTGTAGATAATTCGTCTTTTTGAGTTCAAAAGTAAATAATTTCATTGAAACTTCATGTATTTTGCTTAAAATTTGTCTTGATCAAAAATTCATCTTATTGATTTACAGTTTAACAACTTTGTTGAAAATTCATTTTTTGCGTTAAAAATTATTTTTCTTTATCTGAAAATGTAACTATTCTAGGATTGATTAAAAATGAATCGCTTTTATGTGAAAATTGAACTATTTCATTTTTGGTTGAAACTTTATCCTGTACATTGTATTAGTTAAAACACCAATTATGGTGTTTTAATTTTGAATCTTTTTGTAAATTAAAATTGTAGCGTTCAAAGTTCAAATTTACTTCATTACAATTTTAACAATTCAAGGATTTTTATTTTGAACGATTCTGTTCAAATTTGTATAGTTTTTAATGGTTTTTTATAATGGATTGTTTTAAATGTACGGTCAAATATTGCTTAAAATTAACGATTTTTTTTTAAATTAAGAAATGTCAAATTGAATGAGTTAAAAATAAAATTTTTTAGACTGAAATAATATTTGAAGTCATCATTGAAAATAATTTTAAAAACTATTATCTATTAATTCTTTAATTTTCAACGGGCTCAGAATCATCTTTTAAAATCAATTATTTTTCCATGTTTAATACCTTAAATTCAATTAAAAAAATTTTATTTAAAAATGCTTTCATTCAAAAAAAATCATAATCGAAAACAAATAAATTAATTTTCTATCAAATAGTTAATGTTTTAAGTAATATAATGAACAGGATAAGATTTCAACCAAAAATAGAATAGTTGAAATTCCAGATAAAAACTGTGATAAAAAATTGAATTGAAGAAGAAAAAAATGAATTTTCAACGAAATTGTTAAATTTTCAAAGGAAATTGTAAATTTTCGACAAAAAAGGTTAATGTTTTTTATTAAAAAAAAAGATTTTCAACTTAACCAATATATACGATTGATTTTTAATCAATCATATAATAGTTACATTTTCAGATAAAGATCAATAATTTTTAACAGGAAAAATGAATTTTCAACTAAGTTGTTGAATTATCAATCAATAAGATGAATTTTCGACCAAGAAAATTAATGATCTGCAAAACAGACAAATTTTAAACAAAGTACATGAATTTTAAACGTAACAAAATAGTTACACTTTCTACAAAATAATTTATTTTTCAACTAAATAATGAAGTTTTTATCCGGATGAAGATATAAATAAGACTATTATGATGTAACATAATTATAATTATTTTATAATTATATTTTATAGTAT
>NC_046662.1:124766990-124804141 GCF_010883055.1 Belonocnema kinseyi
ATTTTATACTTGAAATAACGCAACCTCAAAATATATGCATATAAAGAGGCGCGCGAAGTATTCAAATCATGAGAATCGCCAGCATCGAAATTTGGAAATATTAAAATTCCAATCTCTTGATTATATTTCAAAGCAGTAGCAGATAGAGATATAAATAGAACCGCCGAAGCGTTCCGACCGCCAATCGTGCAACTTCGAGTTTTCAAATTCAGAAGAGTAGAAATGGGTTGCGCGCGCAACCCTGTCATGTACATCGTCTCCTACTATATCTCAAACGAACAAGACCTGTGATAGTATTGGAGTGAACATCGTTTCAAATCTAGGATCACTGCCTCGGGACGATCCACAGAGGACATCCTAACAGCTATCGGTTGGAAATCTATCCCAAAAATAAGGGAGATCAAGTGGATGCGACGATTTCTCTCACGAGTAGGAGAGCACAAGAGCAATGTCGCAGACCACCTCTGTGAATTTCTGTGGCGACGACGGCACAAAAAAATACGTGCTGATCCGTTTAAGGAACTAATCGCGAATATAGAAGTCTGTTGCCCTGGCCATTGAATTAAAACAGCAGTTTTAATTAAAATAAATTCAATATATTATATGATAATCAAATTATTTTTAAAAAATCAGATCAATAAAAAAATTACAAAATATTCAAATAAGACAAAAAAAATGCTGTTCTAAGAACTTCAACCTTCCCGCGGTTATGACCATGATTAGGTGCCAATTCGAAACCAATGGTGATGCGATCAAAAAAGAAGGTCGAGTTTACAGGTAGGTGTTTGACCAACATTATTCCTGTAGTCAGTCACAGGGGTGCCTTTCCGCCCCCCACGGGATCTGGGAAAGGTTAGGGATTCTATCAATATTATTTCTGTAGCTAGCCACAGGGGTGCATTCCAGCCCCCCCCCCCCCCCCCCCCCCCCCCCCCCACAGGACCAGCAAAACGGGTAGGCGTGCAACCAACATTATTTCTGTGACCAGTCAGAGAGGTGCCTTCCCGTTCTCGATAGGACTTGGGAAAAGGGTAAGGATTTGACCAGCATCATTCATGTAATCAGTCGAAAAGGTGCCTAATTACTCTTGTCGGCACTTAGGAACTGTTGCCACGGTAATACACAGGACTCAAATAGTTGATCGTTAGATGTATCAATAATTGTTTCGGAAACTATCACTCGTGGAAAAACTGCTTTAAAAAGAAAATTTGTATCTTAATAAGGTTTACAACATTTCTTTCTGAACATTTTTGCAGAATTTTTCGTATCGGCTGAGATAAACTCAAAAATCCATGTTGCTTATGAGTTTTTTTGTTTACATGAAAATCAATTTATCATTCATTTTCTCAGAAACTATTACTCACAGAAAAAAATTTTAAAAAAAATATGTACCTCAATGGGAACCACAACTTTTGCAAAGAACATTCTGTGAAATTTTGCATATTGGCTTTTTAAATGTTTTTACGGTTTCACATTAAAGATGGCCTATTCGCCAATTTTCAGAATCAAATTCGAAATCAGCGTATCAAAGCACATAAGTATGCAGAGTTTACATAAAATCGGACAATTCAGTTATTTGGAACTGCACCCGTAACTTCAATTTTCGAAATCTTGATCAGTTTTTGTGTCAACAATTTTTTAAATAATTTAATTCCTTACTATAAAAAAAAGTGTGCACCTGGTTGGGCACTAGGTAGTTTTTAAAGCAAAATTGTTAAAAATTGAAATGGTGCCAACCGCCGAAATAACTACCAATAATGAGTCGACGATCCGGGTGCACTGGATTGTGCACCAGGTACTTTATTACGTATTCTACAAGAAATTAAAAAAAATCTAAATTTTGTGAACAACAAAAACAATCTCGCATAGTGAGTCTACGGCCCGAGTGCACCGGACCGCGCACCAGGTAGCCTTACACGTATTCTTCAAGAGCTTTTTCAAAATTTAAATTGCACCGACTGCCAAAGTAACTACCAGTGATAAGTCGACGATCCGGGTGCACAGGATCGAGCTCCATGTAGTTTATAACGCATTATACGAGAGAACTTTTAAAAAATTTAAGTTTTTTCAATAACAAAAACAATTCCAAATGGAGAGTCGATGACCCGGGTGCACCGTTTCGCGCCCCAGGTTATTTAGCTCGTGTTCTGCGTGATTTTTTAAAGAAGTTAAACTGCGCCAACTGATAAAAGAAACCGATGATAAGTAAACTATCAGGGTGCACAGGGTCGAGCACTAGGTACTTTATTAGGTATTCTACAAGAACTTTAAAAAAATTTGAATTTTTTTAACTATCAAAACCATGCCAAATGGTGATTCAAAGACACGCGTGATCCGGATTGCGCACCGGGTACCTTAAAACGTATTCATTGAGAACTTTTTCAAAATTTAAATTGTTTTAACAGTCAAGATTACTACGAATGATAAGTCGACGATTCGTGTGCACCAGGTCGACCACCAGGTAGTTTATTACGTATTCTACGAAAACTGAAAAACACTTAAATTGTGCCTAATGCCAAAAAACTACCGATGATAAGTCGACAATCCGGGTGAACAGGATCGAGCGCCAGGTACTTTATTACGTATTCTACGAGAATTTTCAACATTTAAATTTTAGGAATAACGAAAACAATTCCAAATGGCAAGTCGATGACCCAGGTGCACCGGGTCGCCCACCAGTTAGTTTAGCACATATTCTACGCAAACTTTTTAATAATTTGAATTGCGCCAACCGCCAAAATAACCACCAATGATAAGTCGACGATCCGGGTGCAACGAATCGAGCACTAGGTAGTTTATTACGTATTCCACGAGAACTTCATAAAAATTTTAATTTTGTGAATAAAGAGAACAATTTTAAATGGTTAGTCGACATCTCGGGCGCACCGGATCGAGCACAAGGTATTTTAACCTTGCGCGGTCGCACTGTAATTTTACTGCTTCCGCGGTGGCTCTGGGTCAAAAATGTTCACGTACAGTTTTCAGCGTCTCGAATTGTCTTAAAAAATATGGACCCATGCTTCTTTAAGTACAGACGTTATTACGTTTGTTTTTATAAATTTGTATTTTTATCAAAATTTGTTGGAAATTTTAAAGTGAAATTTCGCTGGGGTCGAAATTGACCCATGTGCGACCACGCAGGGTTAATACGTATTCTACAATTAAGTCTAAAAAATTAATATTTTTGAAAACAAAAACAATTTCGAATGGTGAGTTGACGGCCCGAGTGCACTGGATGGAGCACAAGGTAGTTTCATATTTATTCTACGAGAACTTTTTGAAAACTTGAATGTTGTGAATAACGAGAACAATTTCCAATGGCGAGACGACAGTCCATGTGCACCTGGTTGCGCACAAGGTAGTTTAGCACGTATTCTATACAAACTTTTGAAGAATTTAAATCGCGCTACTGCTAAAATAACTACCAATGATAAGTCGACGATTAGGGTAAACCGGATCAAGCACCACGTAGTTTAATACGCATTCTACAAGAACTTTTCGAAATTTAAATTGTTCCAACAAACAAAATAACTAAACAGTATGAGTTGCCGATCCGGGGTTCATCACATCACCCACAAGGTAGTGTATCACGTATTCTACGCGGACTTTTTAAGAACTAAAATTGCGCCAACTGTCAAAATAACTACCAATGATAAGTTGAAGGTCCGGGTTCACCGGATCGAGTACCGGGTACTTTATTACTTCAAATGGTGGTTCGGCGGCCGGGATGCACTGAGTCGCGGACCGATCAGTTGGGCACGTATTCTACGAGAACTTTATGAAAATTGGAGTTTTCGAACAACGAAAACAATTCCAAATGATGAGTCGATGATCCGGGTGAACCGGATCGCGCAACAGGTAGCTTAGCACGTATTCTTTATGAGCTGGTTTAAAATTTAAACTCTTACAACAGCCCAAATAACTAAAAATTGTGAATTGACGATCCGAGTGCACCGGATCGAGTACTAGATAGCTCAATACGTACTCTAGGAGAACTTTATGAAAACTTCAATTTTGTGAATAACGAAAACAATTGCAAGTGGTGAATAGACGACCCGGTTGCACCGGATCGAGCATCAAGTACTTTATTACGTATTCTACGAAAAGCTTTTCACATTTCAATTTTGTGAACAACGAAAACATTTCCAAAAGGTGAGTCGACGAACTGGGTGAACCTCATCGCGCACCAGGTAGCTTAGCACTTATTTTATCAAAACTTTTTAAGAATGTCAATTCTGCCAACTGCACAAATAACTGCCAATGATAATTCGACGATCAGTGTGAACTGAATCGAGCACTAGGTAGTTTAATACGTATTCTACAAGAACTTTTCGAAATTTAAATTGTTTCAACAGACAAAATAACCAATATGTGTAAGTCACGATTTGGATTTGTTTTCGATAATTCACAAAACTTAAATGTTTGAGAAGTTCTCGTAAAATTTGTATTAAACTACCTGTTGCTCGTTCTGATGCACCCTTGTCTTCGACTCACAATTTTTTTATTTTTTTTTAGCTATTGGAACAACTTAAACTTTGAAAAAGTTCTTGTATAATACGTGCTAAGCTACCTGCTGCGCGACCCGGAGCATCCGGGTAGTGAACTTGCCATTTAGAGACATGTAGACTCTTGGCAAACCTAAAATTTCCATTTCTAATGGAGGCTAATTTTCTCTGACACTTACATTTTCTTAAGAATATTCATTTGTGTTAAACGTGTCCTAAGCATGGGAGACGGATAAAGGCAAGACTTGCGCCATGCTACCATTCAGCCGTATTCCATGTTTTAGCCTAATATCTCCAAGCATCTTGCCATGCTTGATCCATGCAAACTTCTTTCATGCGGGTCCTTAAAAAAATTGCGGAAGGCCCAATCAAAGAAAATATTTATCCACCAATCCTTTTTAAAGAGTGAGGAAAATTTAGTAGATTTTTTTCATTTATGAAAATTTGTCCAAAGTTTAATTCCAACCGAATCACGTTCGACCGTAGGCGAAGCATGGCAGAGGGGCCATTAGCCATGCCTGAACCATTGTTAATAACCATAGGACGACCGTGGGTGAACATTGACTCAATCCTGAGCCACGCTTAACCCATGCCTTTCCCACTTTTATTCCACGCTTTCCCCGCGGTTAACCCACGCTCACCTCACGCTTATGCCATTGTTGATATGTAACTTGGATTCTTTTTTATTTCATCTGGATAAACTCTCGTATTACGTCATCACTCATGTTGACATTAAATGTAACAGTTAAAATAGACGCTTTTATGTCAGGATCATTTGACTTTTCTTTTAAATGTGCACGTTTATCGTATCTAGAATCAATTATTTTCCGGGGATATAAATAGGGTAACTAATTTAAAAGTTTGTAGTCTTAGCCTTATTTTTTTGGAGTCTTAAGTGTATGTCATTTATATGTTCTTTCTTACTATATACTAAAGACTTACGATCTGATTCAAAAATTATTTTTTGGTTAATAATGTATTGTCTAAAGCTTTCATATCTGAAAACTACTGCATAGTTCTCTTTTTCAATATGGGACCATGGTTTTTGCGTAAAAGTTAAGGCTTTACAAGCATAAGCAACTGGAAGATAATTTTGCAATAATACGGCTCCAATACCTGGTTAACTATCATCTACACTTAATTTACAGGGTTTACTTGGGTTAAAATATTGCAATACTGGTGCTTGAGTTAGCCATTTTTTAATTGATTCAAAAGCTTGATTGTGAATGTCTGTCCACTCCGAGGGTTTAAGGGGATTTGTTAGAATTGTAAAAAATAATGTAAGATTTTTGCCGCAACTTTGGATATCTTTGTCTGATTTCTTGCATACGTCATCTAAATATTGGTACCTCGGCGGCTACGAAGCCGGTTTTTGGATACAATGTTCATATTTTGTTTAATAATAAACTTGGAGAGAATAATAGAGAAAAATTGCAGTGACACGCAGTGTAGCCGTGTGTGGATTCTCGAGGCACTTTTCATCAACCCTCGTAAAACTCACGAGGCGGACTTCCTGGAGCGCAGTGAATTGCTCGTAAATCATGACCCTTTTATTCTTACGAGATGTAGACCAGTTGGAAAACTAACATCAGGAGATAATGTTTTGATTCAGTTTTAATTCGCCGAATTAGTTTATGGGCATAATTTGAAGAAATTGAGAAAAAGATTTATGAAAATCGGTTAATATTTGCCGTAATCATGGAAACATTGAACTATACACAAAAGTGCACCCTTCGCCGAAAACTTGACATCTACTCCCTTAATCTGAATAATAAGTATTCAGATCAAAAGTAATGATCAGGAAATCTGATTAACTTTGAATAACTCCGATAAAAAATTCAAACAGTTGCTGCAATAATCTTGTTCGGCTTTGAAATAGGAACGTTCTTTTTATCGAGATAAATAAATAAAACAATTCATTTTCAAACAAGATGAATTTTTAACGAATATGATACATCCTTAACGAAATAAATTGCATTTTTTACAAACCAGTTCTACTCTACACCAAGTGGTTAAATTTTCACTCTATAAAAATAATTTTGTACCGAATAAATAGTACTTTTTATGAAAATAAGTTAAACACAAATGAGTCGAAAATTAATAATTTTCAAAAATCAGAAAGAAGTATTTTTTAACTAAATAGATGAATATTTATTCATAAAACAAAAACGATAAATTTTCAAAGAAAAGTTGAGTAGTTAAATTTTCGTTAAAAACTATTAATTTCAACAACAAAAAATCGAAGTATTTGAAATAAAATATTTCTATTTAAAAAAAAAATTAAAAGAATTTTCAACTAGCATGATAAATCTTTAATCAAATAACGGAAAAATATTATCAATTTTGAAGCAAACAGTTTTATTTTTAATAAAAAACTATAATATTTCTATCAAAAGAGATTCTCCATAAAATGGATAAATTTTCAACCAAAAACATAAATTAAGCATGAAGAGAGTACATTTTCTGCCAAACAATACGCATTTTCAACAAAATACATGAATTCTCAACCAATTACTGGAATTATCGAAGAAAATGATTGAACTTGACGAGCTTCATTTTAGATCAATAACTATAAAGACTGGAAATCAGAAAAATGTTATATCTATTAGTCGATGTACTACCATATATAATGAAGAAGAAGGAATCGTTGAAAATTGAGAAATCTCTTTAAAATATATTATATTTCTTTTATTAGCTTTTCATTTTCCGACTCCCGATAAAAATTATCGGTCCTCGGATAATTCTAGTTTTCAATTTTTGCCGCGCTTTCAACCTACTTCAGATAAAATATGTGTGAGATACTGTGAATAAATTACAAGGTAATAAAAATAATTGTATGTATTTTAAAGGATTCCTCACTTTGTTTCTTCCTTTCTTTTTGTAATACACCAAACAGTAGCTATAGCATTTTCCTGATTTCAAATAAATGTAAGATTGTAGATTTAAAAAGAAATGTGTTTAATTTTTCACGTTATTTTACTGAAAATTGAACTCGTGTGTTGAAAAGTTATCTATTTTGTTATTATATATTCAACTGTCTTTAAAAAATTTATCTTTTGGAATTGAAAATATTTTTTCTGTTCAAAATTCGACTCTATGTATGCATTTTTCTGATTTCAAGTCAATTTATAGTTATTCCTCTAAAATGAAACTCGTCAGCTTCACTTTTTTCTTTGAAAATTCCAGTAATTGGTTGAAAATTCATGTATTTTGTATAAAATTCGTATTGTTTGACAGAAAATGTACCCTCTTCATGATCAATTTATGTTTTTTTCGAAACATCGAAGTTATTCGAAGTTAATAAGACTTCTTCTTCATTCAGCGTCGTATTTCATTTGCTTTTTCGGGTGAAAGGGTATATATTGTAAATTCTAAATTGCTGACTTTTCTTCTTTTGGTATTTTCGATGAAGCTACAGCAAAATTATGTCCTATAGATAAGGCTAAAATCATTTTATTGTTGAGAGGGTGGTCAGAGATGTTTTTTACTGTATTTGTTAGTTTAGTTTGCTTTACTGGAAGTAATTTGTCAAATTTTGTTTTTTTGTTTTTGGGTGGAAAGCTCTTTAATCCGTTGGGATTGGTCAAGCGATATGCGGTCCAATTTGGACCAAATGTCAAATCTGAGGGTATTTGATAGAAAAAGGTGAAGTTTTAATAGTTTTTTAGAGGTAGTGTGCAAAAGAAATTTGGTATGCTGTATTCTTTCTTTAACGAGAAGCAAACTTTTATTATGCAGAATCGATTTGGATTTAGATGTTCCCAAATTATTTTTCAGTTGTAAGAATTTTGGGACTATTTTGTTATCTCTGCACCGTTTCAAAAAAGCTAAGGATGTTAGTAGCTTACCTTGAGAAGTCCTGAGCTTGCTAAAGGTGTTGGTTTATGTAAGAATACTCTCCCCGTAGAGTTCCTTGATCACGATGATTCATGTTGATAAAAAGAGATATTTCGTGTTTCACTCGTGTAAAAAGCTACGAATTGTTTGCCGACGTTTCGTGAACATTGCAGTTCACATCTTCAGAGCTGATCTGAAACTGAGGTATCAGGTCATGATGTTCTTAGGTTTACTTTCTACGATGCCTGTGATTGGCCAGAGCGCCCTGCCGTGGGGACTGGTCGAACTTGATTGGCCAATCAAGTTTTTGTTAAAAATTTGAACTCCCCCTCTTTTTTTGTCAAATGTTTACGTTTTGAGAGGCCCTGAATCCTAAAAACAGGTTTTTCGAAATGTGTCCACCGGTCTGTCTGTAAAAAATTATGCACTTAAAAAAGATCTATAAATTTATTATTCGTCACTTTTTGATCGGACGCTTAGTTTTTATTTTGTTTGAAAAAAAAACAACATTAAAAATAACAAAATGAAATTCTTTTACAAACGACACAGGCTATGAAAAAAATGAATAGACAAAAGTTGCTCTTCCAAAGAAGAGCTACAAATGTACAATCAATAATTTTTTAACAAAAAGCGTAGTTTTCGTTTAAGTGTGAAAAATAACATTTGAAATAAAAAAATAAAATTTTATGCAGAAGCAACACAAGGTACCAAAAATTCATTGACAAAAGTTTATTACCATAAAAGGATATACAAATTTTTTATTTATAATTTTCAGAAAAGACGAGTCAATTTTCTTTTAATCGTCAAAAAATAAGATTAAAAATTAAATTTTCGGAGAAACAAGACAAAGAAAATACTTTTGTTTCGATACCAAATCATATACTCTTTCCTAAATAAGATTCCATATTATTACTTATATTATTCTTCAATAATAAACTTTGTTTAGGTATGTTAAAACGGTTTAACGATAAACACTTTGGCCTGGGGGCGAGAGACGCGGAGAATGTCGCTACCCGTTATATAAGATGTTATAGTGTTGACTAGAGTGTAATATATATTCAAAGATGATAGGCAAATAATTATTTGTTGATGACTACTCAAATTTTATTCAAAATTATGCCCGAGACTCTCAGTACATACGCAGTTTTAACGTTTTGACAGTAATCGACAGTCCTCATCAGAACAACCATTTTTTATGGGAGTAAGTATACCTGGTAGTCAATTAAAAAGTAAAATTTGTTTGAAAGTTGTAAAAATGATTTCTTTGACTCCGTCTGCTGCACGGACCTAATTGTAAGTTTAGATTCGTAGTTGATATATAAACACATTTGCCTTCGTGCCGTCCGGCAGATGGGAGCAATAGAGCTGGACGGCACGAAGACAAATGTGTTTGTATGTCAACTACGAATCTAAACTTACAATTAGGTCCGTGCAGCAGACGGAGTCAAAGAAATCATTTTTACAACTTTCAAACAAATTTTACTTTTTAATTGACTACCAGCTGTACTTACTCCCATGAAAAGTGGTTGTTCTGATGAGGACTGTCGATTATAGTCAAAACGTTAAAACTGCTCATGTCCTGAGAGTCTCTCGGGCATAATTTTAAATAAAATTTGACCAGTCACAAAAAATAATTACTTGCCTATCTTATTTGAATATGTAGCTACCTGTATCTTAACCTTATAATGATGTAATCACAAACGGTTCATACCTCAATGTGTTTTTACAGAAATTTAAAACCTTTATTTTACGAATTACTCTATATATTTTATTGACATTTTTTAATCGTAATTTGATACAAAATTTACAGAACTATTGTAGAGTAATTCTAGATTTGTTTTAATATAATTCCTAAAATTTATGCAAAATTTATTAAATTTGTTCAATGTTCGCTCTTATCCCCGATTGACGAAATAATTGAGCACAGTCGACTTGTCCGTCTTAGAGGGTGGATTTGATTATTCCAAACCTGAAAATTTATATCAAATAAAGAAAATCTAAAAGTAATTTTTATTATTTATGAAGAGTAAGATCTATGAGACATTATTGGATATGAAAAAGTAGTGCACATTGACAATATATTGTTTGAAACGCGATAGGCCTAGGGCACAAGTCATTCCACTTAGCGCCACCACCAAGGAAAATTAAAAAATGTAACAAGCAATGTTTTTTTCCTTTTTTTTTGCTAATTTTATGCTGAAAAATTTTGTTTGCTCTCTAAAAATCCGATAAAAAGATGGAGGCGCTAGTGCGACATCCACTCAGTGCCACCACATATGAAAACTCAATAAAAATTATTATAATGAGATGAACGATTAGGAGAGATTTTTTTTGCTCTCTGATGACAGATAATAAGTTTCCCAAAAACCTACCCCTAAGTCGTACATTTTTTAGATTGATCCAGACTTCTTGTGTTATTCATTTAAATTACACGTGCATTCCGCAACACTGCTCCGACCGCGATTTCTGATCAATCTCTCTAGCAATTACCCTAAGTCAAGATCCTCACAAATTCGTCATGTAAGGTTCCCCACTTGGGTCCATTAGTATCCAAGGTCTTTTGTTTCAGGCGTTATTCACTCTACGGACACTCTTTTTATTAACTATTGGCCGCCATATTTTTATGTCTTGGCATACATCTCTAGCTTCTTTTGCGCCCATGCATTTTTTCATGCAGGATTTCGTGTTTCTGTGGCTTATTATGTCTCTTATAACTAGGATCTCATTCACATATTCTAACTATTCTTTCTGCGGTATGCCTCTGCACTGTTAGAAAAATCTGCGCTAGATTTAGCATTCATGTAATGGAAGCAAGAATGCACAACATGAAATTAAATTTAGTATACCAGCGTACATTGGATTTAGTATATACTGAATTTAGTATACACGTATATGAAATTTAGTATACGCATATACTAAAGTCAGTATGCATGTATACGAAATTTGGTATACGTATATACCAAATTTAGAAGACGCTTTTACTAAATTGATTACACGCTTATAGTAATTTTATTGTACGTGTATTTTCCTTCTGGTATAAGTGATTATGATTCAATATACCAGCACAGTTAACCTGAAACTCAAAACTGTGCACATAAAATAACTTTGACATACCTTATAAACAAAAAACTTCGCATATATTTAGCACAAGAACTCAACAAAAATGCACGCAAGCCAAGCGAGCCTGCTGACGGCCAGGTTGCACGACCGCGTAAATCGAAACGCGCATGCGCAGGCGAATATAGTAACTATGTATATGAACTTTAGTATACAGAAACCATAAAATTCATATACGTAAAAGAAACTTACTGCACAATTAATAAATTTAGTATACAAATACCTTCGTGAACGAAATTTAGTATACGTAAGTATACTAAAATTACAAAATTTAATGAATTTAGTGAACATATACGAAATGTAATATACTCACGTATACTGAAATTGCAAATATATATCTTAAGCCCGTCGCACACGGTGCTTTTTTTCTTGCTGTATTGCTTGCTGGATTTTGCTGCTGACCGCTCTGCAGGCAGAGCTGCGTGAAGCTAGGCAGGCTGTGCAGTAGGTTCCGCTTCAAACGGTGCGTGCTGCTCTGTTCGGCCACATGCTAGCTCTGCTGCTTGCGTGCGTGTACTTTTCAAAATGGACGCGGCTGTACAGGCGGCAATTCAGAGAAGACAGGCAGCTATTGCTGCTTTTCTATCAATTGAATTAATGAAAAAAAAAGATTAAAAAAAGCGGAAACGCAAAATATGGACTCGGTCTTGGATGCAACGTAGAAACATGGGAAAAGGTGTTTTGACCATGTTGTTCGAAGAATTAAGGTAAACGTAACCTACAATCTTAAGGTTTCTCTAGATATTTAAAATTTGTTTTCATTACGAATTTCTTTCCTCGCAGCCCGGAAGATCCTCTTGCATTTAAAAATTACACGCGGATGTCAGAAGATGTTCTAAATGAACTCTTGCAACTTGTATCTTCATACATAAAAAAGCAGGACACTGTTATAAGAGAATCAATTTCACTTTTCAAGATTTCTTCAAGATTTATCAGATTTATCAGTTTTTGATTTTGAGTTTATTAAAACATGTTATCGTACTTTTTTAAAGAATCCTTTAAGGGGCTACGAGAACTATGATCAGAACTTCTGGAACTGTCAAAATTTTTAATTTAAAAATTGTAGGGTATGTGTCATGAGCTGTAGGTTAAGGGATTTGAAGTTGTTCGAAATTATTGTCTTATATAACTCTAGAGCTCTTTTGGAAGTGCCGTTCCTGCCGTTCCATTTTTAACCTATATATACTTTATTGCAACCGGTTCCTTTAATTAAATAAACTACATTTAGTAGATAAATTTTCTATTTTATCAGAATCCATTTTATTGGATAATAATTTTTGTATAAAGTGAGGTCGGAAAGATTGAGGAGATATTTAAAAAGATCTAATATAAACGTTTACTTCAAAAAGGACCACACTTTAGAAAAATTATTACCTAATAAAAAGGATTTTGATAAAATATCAAAGTTATATGACGCATAAAAGAGATTATAGAAAATGTTGACAAGGGAAAACAATAATTTTAAAATATAAATAACTGTATCAATTTATATCAATAAATATATCAAACTTTCAATAAATTTAAAACCCGAAATAATGAATATAAATAAAATTTACAAATGCATTATGTATTAACTTCCCATTTAATTTTTGACTATTGATTCTAACAATACTTTATTCTCAAGCTTTGGCTTTTACTGTTTGTTTTCGAAAAGAAGACAGTTTTTTTATAAAATATACTTTAATGTGTTTTGACACAGGTTAGATAATAACTATTTTATTGTTTTTAAAGTCGTATATTAATGAAGACATAAATTATGTGGGTTTAAAATTCCGTCCTTTTTAAATTATAGATTTGTTTTATCGATTCTTGAAAAAGATCCGCAGTGTTGGTTGTAACGTTGATGATTTTTTTTAGAAAATCAGTATGTTTTTTACACATTTTTTTGTCAATTTTATATGACTTCATATTGACCGTACAACCAACTATATTTGCAATAATTTACTAAAATATTTTAATTAAATTAATCGAATAAAAAAGGTAAATAATGTTAAAAAAATTAAAAACTTGACACATTTCCAAAACTGAACTCTCTTTAGCTCCGGAGGAAGTTTCTGCAGAGTTCTTGCTTTTTCTTGGGGTGAAAAATGACTCGAGAAGAAAGAAATGCTCATAGTACTAGAGACTAGGCTCATAAACCTGAAAGAAGAAGCAAAACAATCAGTTGGGTATTATGAAGACAGTGCAAAGTTTTGTGCTCTTACATTCAATAATTAGGTACTGGGTTCTAAGGGTATAGAATTTTGTTCAGCACTCCTTATCTGTTACATTAGATCGGAAAATGCGAACAGTATTTCCCACCCTTTTTAGTGCCTCATTTCGCAAATTTTTACTATGGTAGTTTGGTGTATTATTTGCATGTAAACAAACCTCCACTTTATACGCATTAATTAACGCAAATACTTGGTCATTTGACCATCTTTTCGTCGGATCTATCTGCTTCGGTCCCATAGTTTCACCGGTTTCACCTTTTCAAACATTATGTACCAAAACAATGAGGCTAGATTTGCCATATGCGAGTATATCATTTTACAGAATCACGTGAACTTGCCTCTGCTTCTGATTGGCTTTTTGCTTTAGCCAGCGTGAAAACCAGCAGAAAAAATAGCACGCGTTCAATCAACGAAATCAAGCACGGCGCCCATCACGAGAGCCAGCAGTGACGTCATTTTCCTGGAACGCAGCCTGCCCAGTAGACACCACAGCTGCAAGCAAGCAATCCAGCAAGAAAAAAGCACCGTGTGCGGCGGGCTTAAGAAATATTTGCAATTTCAGTATACATGGGTATATTACATTTCGTATATTTTCACTAAATTCGTTAAATTTTTGAATTTTAGTATACTTACGTATACTAAATTTCGTCCACGAAGGTATTTGTATACTAAACTTATTAATTGCGTTATAAGTTTCTTTTACGTATATGAATTTTATAGTTTCTGTGTACTAAAATTCATATACATGTTTACTATATTCGCCTGCGTAAGCGCGTTTGAATTTACGCGGTCGTGCAACGTGGCCGTTAGCAGGCTCGCTTGGCTTGCGTGCATTTTTGTTGAGTTCTTGTGCTAAATATATGCGAGGTTTTTTTATTTTTAAGGTATGTCAAGTGTATTTTATGTGCACAGTTTTGAGTTTGAGGTTAACTGTGCTGGTATATTGAATCATAATCACTTATACCAGAAAGAAAATACACGTACAATAAAATTACTATAAGCGTGTAATCAACTTAGTAAACGCGTCTTCTAAATTTGGTATATGCGTATACTAAATTTCATATACGTGTATACTCAATTCAGTATATACATATACTAAATCCAATGTACGCTGTTATACTAAATTTGATTTCGTGTTGTGCATTCTCGCTTCCATTACATGTATACTAAATCTAGCGCAAATTTTTCTAATAGTGCAGAGGCGAACCGCGGAAAGAATGGTTAGAATATGTGAATGAGATCCTAGTTAGAAGAGACATAATAAGCCACAGAAACACAAAATCCTGTATTAGAAAATGCATGGACGTAAAAGAAGCTGGAGAAGTATGCCAGGGCAGAAAAATATTGCAGCCAATAGGATAAATTTGTATTAAAAATAAAATACTTAAATTCTAATTCTAGGAAATGATGAAAATTTAAATATTTTCATAATTTTTTTTTTTCATTAAGAATTAATTTTTTAACTGAACATTGAATTATTTCATTCATTGTAAAAATGTATGAATTTTTGCTAAAAATTCGTGTATTTTGTTTAAGTTTTGTCGTTTTTTAGTAGAAAATTCATGTTATTGCTTCCAAAATTATCATTTGGTTAAAATTGAATTATTTGGATCAAAAGTTCAACTATTTGTTTGAAAATTCCTTTTTTTTAAATTAAATTACGTTGTTTAAAGTTGAACTACATTGTTAAGATTTCATTTTTTGGTTAGAAAAATACAGATGCATAATTTTAGTTGAAAATTTATTTATTTGAACGAACACTTGTCGTTTTTGTTGAAAATTTTTTTTTTCATTCGAAATAAATATTTCAGCGAAGGCATGTGTAACATTATTTTTGAATTATCACCAGAATAATTAAAATTTCAACCAAAAAAAAAGAAGTTTTAGCTTAAAATATATTTTTTTACCAAGAAGATTCGGGTTTCCATCCAAATAATTAAATTTTTAACTGAAAAAGATCAATCTCCACCAAAAATGAAAGACCTAACTTTGAATAAAAATAAACATAATTTTCAAATCATATTATACAATATTTAAAGCTCTTAAAAAATGCTGCAATTTTATTCAAAGAATTACAAAAAAGTGATACGTCCTGAAAAAGGTAGGTTGGCCGTGACACAATTGCCCCTATAAAATCTCAAGCATACTTTTCCTTTAAAAAAGTGACTTTTTCTTAAAAAAGTAACTAAAAAGTGACTGGCAAAAAAGTGACTGCGTGGTAGACCTGATTATTCTACTCAAATTATACTAATTCTTCTAATAAAGATAGTTTTTGTTAATAATTATGGGATTAACCCTCGGGAACTGGCGCCTAGTAGGCGAAGTAGATCGCTGGCGGGCAGTATGTAGTACCGCCCATACGGAATCGACAACTTGTTCCATAATAGGAATGTTGATTTGTAGTTTTGTCTCAAATTATATTTTTCCTAATCAGAAATTTACATATTGGCATCAGAGTCTTCAGTATTTTGACATAAGTGGCACTTGGTTGAGGTGATACAATGTTGTTTACATACAAATTTAGTACCGAGAGCGCGCACATTCTCTCTTTACGAGATCATTGACGTCTAATAAGAGCATAATGGAAGCAGAAAGGATTACGGGGACATATTATGATAGTTGCTTGAAAGATAGCTGAGCGCGTTCTGGCGGTACTTTGGCACACTAGAGAATAATTAGAATTTTGAATAAAAAGCGGCATGGAGTGCCGCCCCGCTAGTGTCCGAGAGTTAATATCAATCAGCTTCAAATACCTTTCAAAATGTTCAAAGCTTGTTGGTGAACTTTTTGCTGCAACAGGTAATTCGTCAAAACTTCAAAATCATCTAGTGCATCCTATAATTAAGTCATAAGATATAAAACGACACCTTGTTTTTGCACGCACTTGAATCAGCTTTGTCCTGGCAGCACAAATTTTGCGTGGACCAAGCAAAAAAAAGGAACCTATATCATATATTGCACGCTCTCGTCCGATTAAAGAGCGACTCTCTACAGTTGCATCTCCTAACCCGAGGCGTTCGAGTCATTTAGGTCACCATTTACCTTCGGGTGAACTGAATCGCTCGTTAAGGCCATGTGATGAGTGGGTCACGTGACGCGATTTGTACCTTACCGCCACTTTCTTTATTTCCCAACTTATATTCACACGAAACGCCACATCGAGTTGAAAATTTCGTATGCTAAACGAGAAGCACTAAGAATGGTGGGTCTGGTCCTAAATTTGTATAATTATAAAAAAAGTTTTTTGTTGTAAATATTTTTTTTTGCTTTTTTTATAATTATTAAAGTTTAGGACCAGAACTTTTTCAAAATTTAGATGGTTTCAACAGCCATAATTACTAAAAATTATGTGTCGAAGATCCGGGTGCTCCAGGTCGAACACAAGGTTGCTTAAAACGTTTTCTACGAAAACTTTAAAAAAAATTTAAATTTCATCAATAATGAAAACAATTCCAAATGGTGATTCAACGATCCGGGTGCACCAGACCGTGCCACAGGTATCTTAGTACGTATTATAGGAGAACTCTTTCAAAATTTAGATTGTTTCAACAGCTAAAATTACTAAAAATTGTGAGTCGACGATCCAGGTGAACCAGATCGAGCACCAGGTAGTATAATACGTGTTCTACGAGAACTTTTAAAAAAATTTCAATTTCGTCCAGAATATATACAATTCCAAATGATGATTCGGCAACGCGGGTGACCTAGGGCGCGACCTGGTGTACCCGGGTCGTGGACTAACCATTTGAATTTTTTTATCATTATTCACAAACTTCAAATTTTTTAAATTTCTCGTAGAATACGTATTGTACTATTTCTTGAGAAAAAGATCCTACTCCATCTTCACTCCATTGGAAATCAAACCACAAAACTTCTGATTTCCGGTCAGGTGCTTTTTCAGTTGAGCTATTAGAGGGATCAGTATAAGAAATCTTAATTCAAAAAAATAACGCTAATTTTTAGCTGGGTGTTAATGGTACAAGTAATGATTTTTAAATTTATCTGCTATATCTTCAGAGATTCTACCTTACCGACAGTAGGTCAACCCTCCAAACCATGAAGGCAGAAAATCTACACAATATCCATCAAGTTAAGAATCTTCAATAACAGAACATGCTTAACGTCTTAATAAGACTAGATGGAAAAGAATATTTTCAAATTAAAATTCTTTCTTGAAAAAAAAATCCTACTCCATCGTCACTCCATTGGGAATCGAACCACAAAACTTCTGATTTCCGGTCAGGTGCTTTTCCAATTAAGCTATTAGAGGGATCAGAATAAGAACTCTTAATTCGAGAAAATAACGCTAATTTTTAGCTAGGTGTTAATTGTACAATTAATTACTTTTAAATTCATCTGCTATATCATCAGAGATTGTACCTTGCCGAGAGTAGATCAACTCTCTAAACCATGAAGGCAGAAAATCTACACAATATCGATCAAGTTAAGAATCTTCAATAACAGAAAATGCTTAAGGTCTTAATAAGACTAGATGAAAAATAATATTTTCAAACTAAAATTATTTCTCGAAAAAAAATTCTACTCCATCCTTACTCCATTGGGAATCGAACCACAAAATTTCTGATCTAGTCTTATTAAGAGGTTAAGCATTTTCTGTTATTGAAGATTCTTAACTTGATCGATATTGTGTAGATTTTCTGCCTTCATGGTTTGAAGGGTTAATCTACTGTCGTTAAGGCACAATCTCTGATGATATAGCAGATAAATTAAAAAATAATTACTTGTTTTCATTATTCACAATATTATAATTTTTAGAAAGTTCTCGTAGAATACATATCAAACTACCTGGTGCTCGACTGATTCGGAGATGCTTTAAAATATTATAACGGACGTCCCCGGACTTTTTTTTGAGGGATAATAACAAAAAATTGTATTGTGCTAAATAAAAATTTTATGCATGTGCATTTTTTTCAGGTTCCGTCGTTTTTCAGCTCTGTCATTCCGATAATTTCGAAATTATTGATGAAATAAACTTTTTTGATTGCCACAAACAAGGTTAGTTCCAGAACATAGTTAATATGTTTATTTGTAAGTCTAAAGTTTTCGGCAAAAAATATTGTGTAGTTTGGAAGCAACGCTCGGGAGAATTTTAACACACACAACCTCGAAATATACATACAGGTTTTTAGCAAAATCAACAATTTTTGGAATTAACCCAGAAAAAAGTGTGCACGGACGTCTGTTAGCATGTTCACTATCATTCCCCAGATTCTGAAGACAAAATATTTATTAATCTAGGAAAAAAGCCGGGGATTCTAACACTGATAAAATCGATACTAATTGCTAAGCGCCATGCAAATTAATCAAATTTAGCAAAATAAATTTTTTTTTAATTAACCGAAAAAAGTGTTCAGGAACGTCCGTTAGCATGTTCGCTATCATTTCCCAAATTTTTAAGACTTAATATTTATTATTCTAGAATAAAGCCGGGGAAACCTAAAACTGGTCAAATCGATCATTTTCTAAGTATCACATTTCTTTAAAGAGCAAAAATAGAGAAAAAAATACCCACGAATAGTGTTTCCTGAATTTTATTATTTTTATGCTTTTTGTATACCTATATAAATTTTGTGAAATACACTCACTTGGAAGAGTAGTTTTTTGCGCAAATTATGATGAGGGGAAAACTTTTAAGTCTCAAATAATTAATTTGAAATTATAAATCATCTTTACATTGTTCAAGGTGGTTTTCCCACTTCTAAAACGTTTTTGATCACGCAAGTTAGGTATGTATGACTTAGGGGTAGTTTTTTGGTCATCGGAGAGCAAAAAAGAGCAGAAATTATCCACTAACAGTGTTTTCTAAATTTGATTATTTTTATGCATTTTACATACATATATAAGTTCCGCAGCATACACCACGTGGAAGGGTAGTTTTTTGGACAAATTATAATGAGGGGGAAATTTTCAAGTGTCAAGTAATTAATTTGGAGTTCTTAATAATTTTTACATTATTCAAGGTGGTTTTCCCACGTTTAAAAAGTTTTTTATCCAGAGGGGTTGGTATGTATGACGTAGGGGTCGTTTTTGGTGCACATATTATGTCATCTGGGAGCAAAAAAGAGCCAAAAATATCCAGTAACAATGTTTTCCAAAATTATAATGAGGGGAAAATTTTTAAGTCTCAAGTATTTAATGTGGAGTTCTAAATTAGCTTTACCTTGTTTAAGGTCGTTTCCCCACATTTAAAACATTTTTGATCACGAAAGGTAGATGTGTATGATCTAGGGTTAGTTTTTTGGGGCATCTGTTATATGTCATCGTAGAGCAAAAATAGAGCAAGAAGTATCGACTAACAGTGTTTTTTTAATTTGATTTTTTTTGAATGCTTTTTGCATACCTATATAAGTTTTGCTGCATACATATATTAAATTTTTAAACATTATGTTACAAATAAAATTTCTAATGCTATGGGGTATCGAACCTACATGTCTATACCCAAATCTATCCCCTAAAAGTCGGCAGTGCTAACCACTGCATTAAACCGACAAGTTCAAACATAATGAAAAAGCCATCCACATAAGCTATAGTTCAGACAAGTTAAAGTCCCAATATTTAATCTCTCCTTTTCTAATTATTTGTTATTATGCTACATTATGGCAATGTAAAATACACAAACTTTTGACAGGAATATCAATCAAATAATTTTTAAACAAATAATTTGAATCGATTAAAAGTTTTCTTCGCGCAATATTTCCTTTTTTCCCGTTGTAGAACACTTTAAATTTTTTTACAAAGGCCGGAATAATTTACATAAACATTTAAAATTTTTAACGACGAAACTTAGAAATTTCATCGGGATCTTTGACAATTTTTCAATAACAAAAATTTTTCATCTCTTTCGTAAGATTTCTTTTTAAGTGCTTCAGACTATTTAACAATGTTTAAGATTGACATAAAATGTATTGGGCCAGACTTTGGCTGATCCTAGTAAAACATGATTTCCCGTACTAAAACTGAGACTTGGGGCAATAAAGTGCCGATACTGGGCAAAGCTTGGGCGGAGGATTGGCAAATATAAATAGCTAATATAGGCTGCCAGTACTGGCTCAACACTGGGCTAATTTGAATAAACATGGTTTGCCGTGATAAAAGTGACACTTGGTTCAGTAATGTGGTAAGATTTCTTTTTAAGTGCTTCAGACCATTTAACAATGTTTAAGATTGACATAAAATGTAATGGGCCAGACTTTGGCTGATCCTAGTAAAACATGATTTCCCGTACTAAAAGTGAGACTTGGGGCAATAAAGTGCCGATACTGGGCAAAGCTTGGTTGGATGATCGGCAAATATAAATAGCTGATATATTCTGCCAGTACTGGCTCAACACTGGGCTAGTACTCCATTTATTTAGAGTGGTTCTATAGACGAAGAACGAGCTCAGATCCCTTGATATCGGGACACGAAAGGTCATACACATGAACCAAAACATGCATCTCAAGTCTTCTATTCCGCGACTCTAAATCTCATGCCGTCAAGGTGGTCGCGAAATATTCAATCTTGAATGTCTTCACAACAGGAGTATTCTGGTTACAGCATATCGTGTCGCAAATGGAAGAGACCTTCTTCTTAAAATGGTCAGGACGCACGAAGAAGTGGGCAAAGGAGTGTTTCTGCATAAAGCAGCAGATGAGGCTGCTGAAACATTCGGGTTTAACTTCAGTATGAGGGGTGAGCAAAATGCATCAAACTTTATCTATCTCGAACACTCACTCCAGACTGCCCGGATTAAAGAAGCACAGGAGAAAAACTTCCGTGAACAACTCCTCGATAAGAAGACGCACGACATCTTCCACAGAAATGTGGAGGATCAGTCAATGTCGTGTGAGCTAACTTTTGCTTTCCTCAAATCACCCGGATTGAAGTTGGGCACGGAGGGTTTCATTTTGGCAAGTTAAGACGGTTCCGTTTCCATCTTAACATACCGTCGCCACATTTTGAGCCAAGACATTCCTGATGATAGCTGCAAGGTGTGCTATGCGCACCCCTAGAATCTAGCACACACATATTATCTACTTGTTCAACTCATGCGGGAACGACCTACATCCAAAGGCGTTATGCGACACTAAGATTGCTTTATTATCACCTCTGTCACTTTTACGGAATTAACCTTAATATCGCTCCGCTAAGCGCTCCTAGGGAAAACGAATCAATTTTCGAAAGTGAAAAATGCTATACGAGGTCTGACATAGTTCTCCTTGACTTTGAAAAGCGCACCCTGTTCGTTATAGAATTTTCGGTGCCATTTGTATCAACATTTTCGGTACCTGGATAATTCTCTTAAATTAATCGTCCATGTAATCGGGGTTTTTGGAGAAGCCAAGGTTTGAATGGTTAATAGCTTGAAAAGCATCTCTGCGTGTCAACAATAGGTTAAAACACTTGCGGCGATTAGCATCTACTCATGGATAAATCCTGCGGTTGTTCTTATGGCAAAATTCTATTTATATGTATAATTTAATTAAAAGCTTAATTAAGAATTTACAGAGGTTTATAGCTCAATCAATCAGCAGCGCGCTGATCGATATATGACGATATAGGACGCGTCGACGATATATGACACGCTCAGAGCAAAAGCAAACTAAAAAAAGAACGCGTGGAAAAGAGAAGTAAAAACACGCGAATAATCAGCTGCTCCTCAAATTTATTCTGGTTTTAAAATCCTGACTAGGCTTAGAATCATTAGATTTGTTGACAAGATTTTAGGGCCTCAAATAAATATAAATACATTTTATTACTGAAAATTTTAGTTTATACTTAAGTTTCCACTTGAAAAAATTAATTTTCAACTTTAATATATTTTGATTATATAATTTCATTAATTAATAATAAATTACTTTTTCTAGAAAAAAAGACTTTCCTACCAAATTGCTCTATTTTCAAGTTTAGAAACGAATTTTACGTTAAAGCAAAAATATTGAATCAAAAATCGACTAATTGAATTTTTGGTCAAACAAATTATTACCCACCAAAAAAACAAAACAAAGTTTCAACAAAACATTTAAATTTTCAAGCGAAAAATTTAATTTGAAAACAAATAATTTAATGTTCAAACCAATAATTTTCTACTGAAAACATAAATTCGAAATTTTAAAAATCAAGCTTGTAACAAGAAAAAAAACGAATTTTGAACCAAACCGATCAATTTTCAACAAAAAACGGTTACGTTATTAGCTTACAAAATAAGTTTATTACAGCAAATAAAAAGTTATCAGCAAAATAGTTCAATTCTCAACAAAATACATCAACTTTGAACCATATAGATTTATTTTCAACTAAAAAGATCAATTTTATCGGAAGATGAAGCATTTAATCTTTATCTAAAAACACGATCTCAAACTATACGAAAAAAAAGTTTTACAAAAAGGATGCATTTTTAACGAAAGAAATGAATTAAAATAGACGATTAAAAAAAATAAGAATAACTCTCTACCAAAAAAAAAGATGAATTTTTAACTGAGAAAGTTCAATTTTCAAGCAAAAAAATTGCAAGAAAACTGTTCAATTTTCAAATAAAACAAAAATTTCAGCCGAACATGGGAAATTTCAAGGTTCAGTATAGAAATTAATTTTCAGCAAACACTTGAATTTTCAAAAAAATAGTTCAATTATCAACAACAAAAGAAAAAGAATTTTTAAGCAAAATAGATAAATTTTCAAACAAGAAGAATAATTTAATTCCAAACTAGATGAATTTTTAACTGAAAACGGTCAAAATTTACAAGCAAAAAAAAATTGAATCAAATAGTTCTATTTTCAATGAAAAAAGAAATTTTGAACAACAACAAAAACAATCAAATATACAACAAAATAGTTAAATTTTTAAACACAGAAGTAAATGCACAAACAACAAGAATGATATTCTAATGACAAGGTGAATTTTCTACGAATGTAATTATCAACAAAAGAGGTTAATTTTCAACTAAAAAAGATACATTTTTTACCTAAACTGGAACAGTTAAATTTTTAGTTGAAAAAATTAATTAAAAAAACCGAATTGACAACTAAATAGTTACATTTTCACTCCAATATATGAATTTACAAACATAAAAATTAATATTCTTATAAAAAAGACAAATATTCAACTAATCACATGAATTTTCTACCACACAGTTGGATTTTCAACTAAAAAAGAAAGAGTTTAAAAAAAGTTTAATTTTAGCCAAAAATGGAATAGTTATATTTTTAGTAGAAATATGATTATTAACCAAAAAAAAAGAAGTTGTAACAAAATATTACAATTTTTAACCAGAAAAAAATTAATTTTAAACGAAAGAGTGGAATTTACAACCCAAGAACTAATTTTTTTATAAAAATAGATACATTCCAAAAAGAAAAAAATATCAACTTTTAAAAAAATGTGTATGTCAAAATGAAGTACTTTAACAGAGCAGGTAATTTTTTTGAAAAACCGTTGAATTTCTAAACCAAATATATGAATTTCTAACAGGAAAGTTCATTTCAAACCAAATGAAAAAATTTCAAGAAAAAAATATGAAACCTCAATCAAAACAATATAATACTAGAAGTTTCAAACTAAAAAGGAATGTATTCAATAAAAAAGAGTTAGACTTTCTTATTTGTTTCTATTAATAATTCAGTTCGCATTTGAGGCGAATAACAAGTACAGTTGTTTTAAATAAACATTTAAATTCATTGTTATTTTGTCGACTAATGTAGTGAAATGGTTTTTTGTCGATAGAATGATGATTTTTGATCTACTTATTTAAACTTCTTCACAGAAAGAGAATTGACATTTTGTTTAAAAATTTTCTTCACATTCTCATCAGAGAGGGCATTAGATATGTGTAAGATTTTACCTGATTCCTCAGTTTCAGGTCAGCCCTGAAGATGTGAACTGCAATGTTCACGAAACGTCGGCTAACAATTCGTAGTTTTTTACACTAGTGAAACCCGAAATATCTCTTTTTATCAACTAAAGGTTAAGTTCGTTAACCAGTCATTTCGGATAAAAATTCAAAATGTGGGCACGTTTTCAAAAATTCTGCAACCATTGTTTTTTAAATTCAAAAATTCTCTGTAGGGTTACTCATAGTATGCAAAAGGTCTAACAATTTATCCTAATGACTGCATGTTCTGTGGTGCGCGAAACACCCGGAGCTATCGCACTTTTCGCAGCAACGTCTGCGAAATCATGCTGAACTACTCGGAAAAAGGGGCTATGTAAGCGGAACGCCTACTAGACCACAGCTAGAACAAGCCGGCAACAGAGAAAGAGAGGCGACAATAAGACCAACCGCGGGCAGACATCCAATAGAAGAAGAGCTATGCTTTACGACTCGGAGAAACATCAACACAAAGGTTTCTCTCAAGCCTAAAGATCTGGCTGAAATGGATGACGAGCTTCGTGGACATTTTTCCGGAGAATCCGACCTCTGGGCTATCAATTATTGTGTGTATAATGCAGAGAGAGCTTTGGCCGATGCGAACCGTCAAACAAAGCCAACGGTTGATCATAAGACCAAAAGACGAATGCATCAACTTGCCATAAAGATAGACTGGGCAAGACAGTTCGCGTCGCGCATTCAGTGTGTGATTGACTACATCACATCTGGCAGGAATTTTACCGCCAACGTTCGAAGGTTCGCGCGCGAACTCCGGACCCATTATCACACATTTAACAAGTTGAAGCTGCTGACCATCAGGCAGCATATTGTTGAGAGAATACGGATACTATCTGACGCTAAGAGAAGTCCAGAGCGGAGGGAGAGGTGGGTAAGAGAATATCAACAGATTCTCTCTGACCCATCTCGACTCTTCCAAGACCCTCCAGTTACTGTTGAACACCCACCCAAACCAGAGGAGGTCGAAGTATTTTGGAGAGAAGTCTACGAAGTGCAGCATAGACTGGACGAAGACTCAGAAAATATAAATAGCTTCAAGGAGTTATGTGTTGCCCTCATAACACCTGATAAAGAATGCCCACCCATCACTACCGAGGAGGTGAAAAAGTATTAAGAGGGATGAAGAATTATTCCGCACCGGGACCAGATTGTACCAGAACCTTCTGTTGGAAGAAGTTTTCTTCAACCCATCAGCATTTGGCCCGTATTTTCACCTCATATTTGAAGTCGGAAGACCCGATTCCGGTGTGGTTCTTGGAAGGGCGCACAATACTCCTCCCGAAACTAGGCAATTTAGCTGACCCGAAGAATTACAGGCCAATAACTTGTCTGAACACACTTTATAAGATATTCACAGCTATCCTAAATGATAGGATTGTTCGGGCAATTGAACCTGTGTGGCAAGAAATGTATGAACAACGAGGATCAAAGAAAGGCGTAACCGGATGTCGGGAAAACCTGCTCATCGATAGATGTGTCTGCCAAGATGCAGCATTCTACCAGCGT
Source organism: Belonocnema kinseyi (assembly GCF_010883055.1). Lineage (NCBI taxonomy): Eukaryota > Metazoa > Arthropoda > Insecta > Hymenoptera > Cynipidae > Belonocnema > Belonocnema kinseyi. The sequence goes on from NC_046662.1 coordinate 124,793,055, forward strand.
GACCTATCGATGGCCTGGATTGATTATCGGAAAGCTTTCGATTCGACCTCCCATAGACTTATCATCTGTCTTTTGGAAATCTTAAAGGTTCATCCGGAAATAGTTAGGCGCATAAAGAGATTGATGCCGCTTTGGAAAATCAGATTTACTATCTCATCTGGAAAAAATCGTGTGACAACTAACAAGGTCACCTTTCAGAGAGGTGTCTTTCAGGGCGACACCATGAGCCCACTCCCCTTTTGCCTTACCTGTCATATGTTCCTCTAATGATAGTATGTGCGCAAAAATTGGAGGCCGTGTAATTTCATATAGTCTAGAGGCTGTGAATGTAAATAGTGCAACTTCAAGCGGAAACTGAGCGACTGGTGGTATTAAATTCGGATTCGAATTTAAAAGGAATTTTTCGAATTCATGTCATATCATGTTGTGTGGCATGTTTCATGTGTCACACATTATACATGAAATGACTTTACATGAAACAAAAGATGATATGTAACATGACAAGGCATGACACATGAAATAAAACATAACACGACATGTCAAGACATGGCATGACACATGCCACGTATGCTGGCATAACATTGCATGACACAAGCCACATATAATAAAAGAACATTACATGAGACATGAGAGAGCATGGCATGCCATGATATTATATAGCTTAGCACAGCATCACATGACATGAAATAACAGGACATAAAATGACATGAAATGACACTGGATATGACAGGTTATGACGCGACATTACGTAACACGAAATTACGTGAAATTAAATTACATAACACAGGGAATTGCATGACATGACATCACATAACATGGAACATAACATGACATGTAACATGACGTGACGTGGGCTCATGGTCATTGAACGCCAATAATCTTTTTGACTATATTTAAAACACTCTGAGGTTTGCTTTTACCATAAGCATAGATTTTCAGGTCATCCATATAAAATACAAAAGTGGTCGATAATCGTGGTGCAAGAGATAGAGGCAGAAGTATGATGTAGAAAAGCAGAGGGCTCATTGTTTCGCCCTGAAAGACGCAACTCTGTAAAGTTATGTTATTCGATGTCACACGATATTTCCAAATGAGATAGTAAATTTAGTTTTCGAAAGGGACATCAATGTCTCTATACTGTCACTATGTGTAGATAAAGCTTTAAGCTTTCCAATAAAAAGGTGATAAGTATATGAGATGTTGAATCGAAACCTTTTCGATAGTCAGTTCATGTCATTGCCAGGACGCGCTGATGGGCTGCTGCGCCTTAGCAGACACACCTATTAATTAGCAGGTTTTCACGTCCTAACAACGGGCACTGCGGAATGGGCGTTTCCTGCTTTAAATATGAGGTGAATATTCTGGACAGATGTTAGTGTGTGAAAGTAAACTTTTTCTATCAAAATTTCTTGATACCATCTGGTCCTGCAGTGGAGAACTTCTTTGTACACCTTAGTGCTTTTTTCACCTCTTCGGCAGTGATTATTGGACATTCCTTCTTAGATGGATGGATTTTTGACACTAACTGGGGGAACGCTGAAAAGGTGCGATGTGTCAGCCAGAAACTGTTAATTTTATCAATCCATCTCTCCATCTTCTGTATTTTCCTCCTTGCATCAGATAACGCCCGTATTTTGTCAAGAATATGCTGCTTGACCCTTTCGACTTTCGACCCTTTCCGTTTTCCTTGTTCATTTGATGCAAGCTTCTTTGGTTTCTTTTCATTCATCGTCGGTTTTAGCATTCAATTTTAATCAGCTAAAGCCCTCGCAGCACAATAAACTAAACAATTGGTGGTCCAGAGGTCGGACTCTTCCGAGATTTCCTCACGAAGGAAGGCATCCATTTCAGCCAGAACTTGGGGCGAAGGAAGAACCTGCAGGGTAATGAATCACCTTATCCTGAAATCACTATCATCTCTCATAAGGTGCCTGCTTTCAGCGGTTGGTCTTATTGTCGCTTCCTTATCTTCGTACATAGCTTGTTTAAGTAGTCGTTCGAGAAGCGCTCCGCGGACATATTCAGTTTTCAAGAGGTCAGCACGTTGATTTCGCAATTACTGATGCAAAACGTGCTGAAGCTCTGCATGTTTCTGGCACCACAGGGTGTGCATACGCGCCATAAAGCCTCTGTTTACAGGGAGAATGCTAGAATCGTAGCAGTCTAGCAAGTGATCTTTGAGTTGATTTGTCCACTCAATGTGGGTATTTCGCTGGTTCGACGACGTGTTTCAATCTAAATTATTTTCTGCACCCTAAACTTTAAGGTGATCGGTATTTTTAGTCGATTCATTATCGGGTGCTCTTTGCGTTTGATTGTTTTGAACCGCATTCGCAACTTTTTAATGCTTTGATGCTTCCATTGTTGTTCCCAAAGCAGCTAGGGAAATAGTTCGTTCACAGGAAACTTAATTTTATTTTTCTGCGTCCGCCTCAAAAAAGTTTGTCTTTATAGGTGAGAAAATACTCCCCTAATTTTTTCAGAATTTGGAAAAATTATTTAGAGGTTGCGAGTTTCGAATTTACATACGTGGCCGATTGGAAAAAATTATTTGGCGCTGGTGCATAAGAGAATACGGCCAGACTTTTTAATGGGGACTTCACGATGGTTTTAGAAAAATTCATAATTGTTTGATCAATTTCATATTTTTTAAAACACTCATGAGAATTTGGATTCTTTGACCATTTACTGTGTCCTTGTTAGGGCATTGGCCCCGAGTATGCACGTCGGTACCAAACCTGAAAGGGCAATCAACCTGAAACAAATTAATTGATTGTCTACAATAATATGGAAAAAAACTTTATTCACAATATGAGATTCCCAATTAACATTAAAATGGACCTCAATTTTTTTCAACTTTAAACCTTGAATTAAAAAATAATTATTAGTGAGGAATTCTTTTGAAATATAACTGTCCCTAGATCCCGTGTCCAATATTGCTTGTAATTCAAAAGTTTTAATATACGATTATTTGCTTTTAAATTCTGTAATTTATACAACGAGAGATAGACTCACAGAAGCGAGAATAGAATTTCCTCAAATTTTGATAATCTTGTATATTTTGATCCTCCATAGATTAATTTTTATATAAGGCAATAGTGCCAGTACGAAATTTCATCATATTTAACTAATGCTTAAGTTTGTGACTAATTCCCAAGATCCATGTAACTTTATTATCAAGCTTATTGATTACAAAATTGGAATATAATCGTATTTGATTTATTTACAATCTTATTAGATGAGCTTCCGTATGAAAACGGTTTAAAAATCCAATATGAAGTTGACAAGTTTGGTCAAATACGTCTTTAAATTGTAATCAATTTAATTCGCCTAGCCTCGTCCATGCCACTTTGATTGCAATTATTTAAGAGCACTAAGGCTATCGTTCTTGAGTTCCCGTGTGAAAACGGGTCAAGCGTGGCTCTAGTTAACCTAACCGTGACATGTGACGTGTACGAAAAAATACTAAAAGTATGTTCCTTTTATTTTTAATCCCTTTTTTCGGAATAAATGTTTAATTTCCGAAAGAGCCCAATACTTCTTCTAAGCATAAAGTTACCCCTACTATATTGTATCAAGTCGAGCCGAAATTCCAATCTAAATCCCTGGGCGAATCGTGAATTCCTGTGAATCTTTGAACCTGACGTCGAACATATTCTAACTAAATTTTTTTTTAGAGCAGACTGTCGATTCGTGCGTTCTCCGGATATGATAGCGGTCCTGTTGATCTCCTCTTTTCGAGTGGTTGCGCACACCATCATTCTAGTTTCACGTGAACATGCAGGTAATATACGTCACTATTGCAGAACATGGTTACTCTGCAACACTATTTTTAAATTGTTCTAAATTCTTTTTTTGAAATATAACGCTGTTCGCGAATTGTTAAAGATTTCTGGCAGAACGTGGTTCTGTAACAGCTTTACAAAACTGCTCCATCTAGTTGAGTACGACATTATTTGGACCATGGTCAAAGTATGTTTTTAACTTCTTCTTTTCTGTTGTAGAACTGTTACATCACAGTCGTATAATAGTGCTCGCTAGGATGTATTGTTGAACGTAATATTTTAACCACATAATTTAAAACAATTACACCGGTTTGTTAAGAAAGATTGTTTCGGAAAATTTTCTTGTTGTTTTTTGTAAGAGAAAATAGAGTGTATTGTCTAGCTTGAAACTTTATATGTAACTGTGAAACTGTAAAATTGTATTTTAGTTGCAGTTGTAAAAGTTTAAAGATTGACAGTTTGAAATTCTTGAATTTAGAAAACATGGAACCTTAGACAGTTACATTTTCAAGATTTATACAATAAACGTATGCAATTTGGATGGTGATTTTAAGGAATATCTTAATTTTTAAGTTAAACAATACATAATTTTTCAATTTTAATGTTTAATAATATTTAAGTCTTCAGGTTTAAATATTTAAAGTTGAGGTAAGTACTTTTATCTTAAGTAACATCATCTTTGACAACAAAATTAGAAACTCTCTTTCCGAAAATTAAAAGAAAGGAATAAGACGTTAAACGCAAAGCAATGCACTTTCTGAATTCCAAATCCGATCACAGAAAATAAAACTCTTCCTATATTTCCACCCACAATTTCAATAAGTACTCTAAGCAGTAAGAACAACAGATAAAAACACTATTTTTAAATGATGTTTTTTCCGTTTGTCATATGCAGTCATCGGAATAATGTAAAGTTGTGTAGTGCGTGACAGCCTATTTTGAAACCTTTACCATTTAAAAACAGAACATTCAAATCGTTAGCAGTTACACTTCTAAAAGATCCAAAACACACAATTTGTCATCGATATTTACGGAACTCATATATAGAAAATTTACAAATTTACAACAGAAAATGTTTTTAATTTCACTCTTGTTTGATTCTTAGTTATCTCTTTTTTACTTTTGGGGGGAAACTAGACAAATTCTTCAATTTACTTAATCACAAACATTCTTACAATATGTTTAACAGTACCTTAATCAAGTGGGACGATGGTTGTGGGGGCTAAGGCTTAGGCTTTGGACCCACTCCGTCGGCTTGCGGGTTCGACTCCCGCCTCGCACTCTGGAAAAGCCTCGGTGTATGAGGGGTGTGTAAAGGAATAGAGAAGAAGGTGCAAGAAAAATGTAAACCCTTAGGAGCACATTAGACACCTCCATTTCAGAATTCCAGTACGGTAATCGTCATTCAAATTTGAATTATAGCACTTCCGTGCCAAGGAAAGAACTTCATGTTGCTTCCAGTGGAAACACAAATCATGCTGTATCTCCCAAAATTACTAAAGTGTGAAAAAATTGTGTTCTGCAAACTATTAAGTGTTATTAGTAGGCAGATTTGATAAGAATCAAATCAATCCTTTCTTCGACCGTGAATGTGAATAAGAGTAAGATTTGTTTTTGTAGGTCTTACGGTCTTTATTAATTAAAAGAATACAACGAAATGATATTTATTTTAATTAACCAAAAAATAAATTATGTGTAATTATATGTTAAGAAAAGATCGTTATTTATATATTATTTATTTAGATTCTTTGAAAAAGGCACGCAGTGGTAGCCGGAACGTCAGAAAGACAGAATTTTAATAAAGGAACTTTCCAAGCATTTCGTTTTATTCTTTTAATTAATGAAGACCGTAAGACCTACAAAAACGGATCTTACTCTTATTCACATTAACGGTCGAAGAAAGGATTGATTTGATTCTTATCAAATCCACCTACTAATCAACAAGGTCAGTAACGTTCTGGATACTATGGGCTATTTGACTTACATCGCAGAGAAGTACGGTCATACCACGAGGAAACATATCGGAAATTGGATTAACACCAGTAGAAGATTGGTTATTCTTAAGGAACAACGTACGTTCTTAATTAAATGTAGAAACAATGCCTTGGTTCCGGCACACATACAAAATTGTATGAACAAATATAATTTATATAATTTAAATCAAAGTTTAATTTAAAAATTTCATAAAACTAAAGTCAATTTTCAAACAAAGTGCTTAAAAATTGAAATTAAAAACACAGTCAAAGAGATTAAAAAACTGGGTAATTTCTCGAATTATTAAAAATATCGAATAGAGAGAGTCATAAATAATGGATCGATTAACAGTTTTTTTGAGACACAAGAATTCAGTTTAAATAACATAAAGTATAAAAAAGACAGGAATGTATCAACAAGTTCAATTTAATGCAAAACAGGTTTTTAACACAACATATCTATGTAGAGAATTCAAATTTAAAAAGTACATAAAAAATATCTCAAATGTCAAATTCCCGGATGAGGTAGCTGAAACCTTAGCACTGGGTTACAAATTCGGTATTCCTTTCAATGTCAATAAGTTACGTATTAATAACATGGTTGCTAGTATAGGAAATAGTTTTAAAAATGTAGAGCATGAAGATCAGAAACTTAGCATCAGAAAAGAAGTTACTCAACTAATGTTAAACCATAATCGAAATAATGACTTTAAGAACGCTGAACCATGATTAATTGTTTCCACAATTGATTCTCCTACTTATAACTTAACCAAAAATATTTCTAATGTTTTAAAACCAGTTTCCGGTAACACAGAATAATTTGTTAAAAATAGCTGGGATTTAAAGGACACTTTAAATAAAATTAAAGTTCCTTCAGTACATTCCTTAGTTTCATTGGACGTTGTTTCAATGTTTGATAACATTCCATTAGATCTAGCATTATACTGCATCGAAGAAAAACTAATACAAAATAAACATTTAACTAAAATAACCAAAAATAAATTTTTCATCGCTAATAGAACTGTTTTCTATAACATGGATTTCTCTTTTAATGGGAAATATCATAAACAATTGAATGGTTGTCCTATGGGTTCACTATTGTCTCCTATAGTTTCAAATTTGGTTTTAGAAGATGCTGAAACAAGATCTTTAAAAAAATTGAATTTTTAACCAATTTTATATTAAAGGTATGTGGATGATGTTTTAGCTATTGTTCCTACTGAAGGAATTGTTGATTTCATAAATGCTTCCAATAGTATTGAAAATTCCATAGAGTTTACGCCTGAACTTTAAAATTATAATTCAATAAATCACCTTGATTTGCAAATTATAAAAACAACTGAAGGTAAGTTAATTATCAATTCGTTTAAAAAAGCGTAATGGTATGGTAGATATCCTAATTTTAATTCCCATAATGTGATCAAAACTCTCTTGAAATTTTTTACTTAATCCAAAAGATATCGATAGTACCGAAAATTTGTCTGGAATTGTAAATCTCGTTAAATGTAACTTTTGTGAAAATTTTTACATTGGTGAAACAGGTGAAAGATTAAAAATTAGAGTTTTGTAACATAAAAGAGATTGTAGAGTTGAAAATTTTAATACAGGCCTTTCACAACATTGTTGGAACGTAAACTATTATTTTGATTTTGAGTTTTAGCAATATTAAAATTCTTGCTAAGGAAAAAATACATATAAAAGACGCATAATAGAATCCATTTTTATAAACGAATGTCACAATTTTTCGATTAAATTACAGGCAGAAATCATGAATGGTAATGAAATATATCAAAGTATTATAAAATAAACAAAACCAAGTTAAAATTCCAGTTACTTTGGCGCGATTTCCTCATTCGAGGTTACTTTAAAATTACGCCTTTATTCTGTATTCAATGAGTTTACCACCTTAATGTATGTCTTTTGTGTACTAAGCTATATGTTCGTCCTCCAAAAACAATCATAAGGATTTTCGTCAATTAAGATGTAGTTTTTTATTTAAAAAAGCATCTACCATTTTTTGAGGCTTTTGTATTATGTTTTTCTTTAGATTTTAATTTAATTTGGTGTCACACGTCATTCTTATTTTTCTTTTAAATTGACATGAACTATTTAAAAATGTTTGACTCCAACTTAATATTCTTGGTTTTTACAAGATAAAAAGCACGGGTAATTTTTAATTATTTTACTTTAAAAAAAATCAACTGTGTGTAATTATATGTTAAGAAAAGATCGTTATTTATATATTATTTGTTTAGATTCTTTGAAACAGGCACGCAGTGGTAGCTGGAACGTCAGAAAGACAGAATTTTAATAAACGAACTTTTCAATCATTTCGTTTTATTCTTTTAATTAATGAAGACCGTAAAACCTACAAAAACGAATCTTACAAATTTCTATACCAAGTTCCTTTTAAAGTGTACACTTGATTTTAGAAAAAATGCTTCTATTCAATTGAAAAACGATACTCGGCGTGTTTGGAGATGCCGGCCTTGTATAATTCTTTTTTTAGAGTGCATATGTCGGTAAATTGCCATGTGCTGAAAAGATTTTTTCAATACTATGGTGATTCAAAAGCTCTTCGATATAATCTGAAAAATTCTGAATGGCTGGAAATTTTTTACACTCGTTGCAGTAATAGCTTGGGTTAGAATTCTCGCAAAAAAGTTCAAACACAGGTATTTAGTTACCATTTAAAGAGTCAGGATGAGTGTTCAGCCACCATATTGGATCCACTATTTTGAATTTTGAAATTCTGATATCGGATTCGCTCTCAGCGACCCCAAAAACCCCTAAGTGTAGTTTTCAATTCAATGTTCCGGGAAAAACATATTCAAGGGGTCATATTAAATCCACCATTTTGAATTTTTCAAAATGCCTCATTACTTTTGAAAGTACGTATCAAGTAGATCAATTTGCGCCTTTATTCGTTTCTATTAGTCAAACCAAATTTTAAGGGTGCCAGTGATCCGTTTAACGTAAAGACCATATGGAGGAATGTGAATCACGCATCTATTCATCCTATTCCGATTTCGGCTACAGGCAATGTATACGCAAGATGCACTGCTAATCTCATCAGTCACTTGATTTAGTCCGTGGATATAATGTATAACCGGGATCACCCGAGTAAAATTTTAAGGAAGAAAAAAGACGTAGGGCAATATAAGGCGTAGGGAAGTGGTAACCCTATCGCCCGAGAGCTCCGGTTCTTGCAGTCAGCCACGTTGCATTGGGCTAACTTCCCATTTGCAACGAATTATGCGGTTATGTCACCAGTATCGCGCAGTGTCACCCACAATAGGCCTCTCTCAGATGAAGGCCATGGTTAATTTGGGAGTGGCAATAGGACCGAACCGAGGGTACGACGAGGGAATGGACCCGGACAAACGCAAGAACATCGTTTTAAATGTTTGGACCAAATCAGGAGGGACATCCTTATCTGTTGGCAAGAAAGCTCACCGGCGCGAAGAGAATACATGCAAAGGCTGCATGAACGTTGGGTGAATATGTATCCGGAATCTGGTCATAAAACGCCCCAGTATTTGAAGGAACAGGTATCCTTTTTACGCAAAGGGGGATATGAAGATCTTTATCAAGAAGAAAAGCAAATCCTCCAGAGAACATACCACTCGTTCGAGCAAGAGCACCGTTGCAGATCAGTGATCCCAGATTTGAAACGAGGTACACTCCAATACTATCACAGGTCTATGTCCATGTGAATATAGCAGGAGACGATATACATGACTGGGTTGCGCACGCAACCCAGTTCTCCTCTTCTGAATTTGAAAACTCGCTTTAAAATAAAATCAAGAGATTGGGATTTTAATATTTCCAGATTTCGATGCTGGCGATTCTTATGATTTGAATACTTTGCGCGCCTCTTTATATGCACTATAAGAAATTAAAAAATTTCACAACTAAAAATGGTAAAATCACATAGAAAATTTTGTGTAATGTTACCACTTGTATTATAGGGAAAATGCCCTCTTTGAGGTTAGGAGTCCAAATGATTTTGTAACTTTACCACTTTCAGTATTGCAATATAGCATGATGTTGTAAGAATACATATTCTGCCCGTGAATCTTTCATATTTAAGGTAGTTAATAAAGGGACCCCATTTGAAAGTGGAGAATTTCTGCAAGATTGTGAAGGTAGAAAAAGTGGTGAAAATCCCTTTTTCGAACGAAACCTTATATCTTGAAAATGGAAATTTTATATAAATCGCATTTATGCAGGTTTCAATATAGTAAAATTAGAAGTCATTGTTCAATTTCCAGGGAGCGGAAAATAACAGAAAATTTGTAAAGTTACAGTGATTTGTAAAAATGCTGTCAGGAATTTTTAAAAATAATGAAAAATGTTCCTTATATTGAAAATGAATCAAAATGTATTCAATAATATGTAAAAGGTTAACGAATAACTTCTTGAAGGAGAATTACCCCATTGCAGTCATTCTTTTTCATAAAATATATTCTTACAATTAAAGAAAAACATTTTTGCATACATAAGAAAAATATTTCAATATCAAAACATATATTATAGAAAGATTAAAAGTTTACAGAAATAGAATAAATTCAATAAATCAGTGAAACTCCAATAATATCGATTGCATTTGTTTCAAGTTTGCTGAATGGGCTTAGCTGCCATTAAATATTTAAATTCTTTTCTAAGTTTTCTTTACTATTCAGTTAAGTTTATTATTTATTTCGTACATTCGAAGCCAATGCAGGTCAAAATTTGACGCTTTAAACTCTGGAAACCTACGTCTGTTGCTTTCAGCGCCACCAAACGGATCTTTCGCAACTTCGTTAGTCTCACACTGCCTCACTGACTCTCTGGGTGTGGATAAGTTAGTGGAGAGTTGGTTTTACCTTTTACCACAAGTAGATATTTTCATGTGCTCGGAAGGTGAATTTGTAAAAAGGAAAGTTATTTCCAATTCCTTTTACTTCCGATTTTTGCCGCCGGAAAATGAGCTGTATTTCGGCTATGTGGAATTGTACGTGGTGCGTGACAGCGTGGGTGCAGAAAATGGCGGAAAATGCAGTTTAAAGTATAAAAAGGCTTTTACTGGATGCTCAGATTCATATATACCTTCCAACCGGGTTTAAAGATAGGCTTCGAAAAAAAATATTTCTATATCATTTGCATGAATGAATTGACTATTTATGTAGAAATTCATCACTTTTTCGAAGCCCAACTTCAAGCCGGAGGGAAACCATTTATAAATGTATGGACCTGCACAATGTACAACATTGTTTTTATTTTAGCAGTTGTAGTGCGACAAGGAATTTCTTTGCGGGATTATAATTTTTATTTTGAGACAGGGAAT
>NC_046662.1:124804241-124816154 GCF_010883055.1 Belonocnema kinseyi
TTATATTAAAATAGTCTTATTTATATCTTGATCCAAATTTGAAAGAAATTAAAGAAATTGGCGATTTTGGAATTCATCTCGTTTGGATAAAAACTCAATTATTTGGTTGAAAAATTAATTATTTTGTTGAAATGTAACTATTTTGTAAAAAAGTCCACTTTTCTATCAAAAGTTGAACTACCTTGTTAAAATTTATTTATTTTTTATTTGAATGTTCCTCTCCTTCGTTCAAAATACAATTTTGAAGCTGAAAATTCAGAAAATTTAACTATTTGTTTGAAAGTTGAACTCTTTGACTGAAAACTCATATTTTTCGCTTAAAAAATTCAACTTTTTGTAGATAATTTGTCTTTTTTAGTTTAAAATTAAATAATTTCGTTGAAAATTCATTTATTTTGTTTAAAATTGGTCTGTTTTTGTAGTTCATTAATTTTCTTGGTCGAAAATTCATCTTATCGGTTAAAAATTTAACACCTTTGTTGAAAATTCATTGTTCCTGTTAAAAATTATTTATCTTTATCTGAAAATTTAACTATCATAGGATTGATTAAAAATTAATTGTATATATTGGGTAAGTTGAAAAATCGTTTTTGTTATAGAACATTAATCTTCTTGGTCCAAGATTCTCCTTTTCCTTTGAAAATTTTACAATTATGTTGAAAATTCGTTTTTTTCTTGTTCAATTCAACTGTTTATCACAGTTGTTTTCTGGTAATTGAACTATTCTATTTTTGGTTGAAATTTTATCCTGTACATTTTATTAGTTAAAGCACCAATTATTTGATAGAAAATTAATTAATTTGTTTTCGATTATGATTTTGTTTTTATTTGAAAGAATTTTCAAATAAAATTTTTTAAATTGAATTTAAGGTATTAAAAATTGAAAAATAATTGATTTTACAAGATGATTCTGAATCCATTCAAAATTAAAGAATTAATAGATATTAGTTTTAAAAATTATTTTCAATTATGACTTCAAATATTATTTCAGTCTACAAAAATTTTATTTCTAACCCATTCAATTTGCAATTTTTTAATTAAAAAAAGAAAATTTCGTTAATTATTACCAATATTTGACCGTTCATTTGAAACAATCCATTATAAACAACTATTAGAAACTATAGAAATTTGAACAGAATGGTTTCAAATAGAAAGCCTTGAATTGTTAAAATTATAATGAGCTAAATTTTAACTTTGAACGCTACAATTTTAATTTAAAAAAAGATAAAAAATTAATTTGAAATTTGAAATTATTTCAAATAATTTGAAACACGATGTAGGTTTTTGCAGAAAAAAAATTAAGCTTTTTGAGAATTGTAAAATATTTAAAAAGAATAACAAAAATTGTTGAGATTGCTAAGAAAATTGAAAATGACGTCTTATTTTGGAAAAGTAATTTTAAGTGAGTATTTGAAAAGATAAAAAAAAATAATAAAGAATCAGGACGCTTTTAGGGCAATTTTTTTATTTTGCAGTTTTTGTAATGTTAGGAAAATATCTAATTAACAAAATATACCAATTTTCGACTCAGAAGTTTACTTTTTAAGAAAATTATTTAATTTTCTATCAAATAATTGGTGTTTTAACTAATACAATGTACAGGAAAAAGTTTCAACCAAAAATGAAATAGTTCAATTTCCACATAAAAAAGATTAATTTGTAATCAATCCTAGAATAATTACATTTTGAGATAAAGAAAAATAATTTTTAACAGAAAAAATGAATTTTTAACAAAGTTGTTAAATTTTCAACCAATAAGATGAATTTTCGTCCAGGAAAACTAATGATCTACAAAAAAAGACGAATCTTAAACAAAATACATGAATTTTCAACGAAATTATTTAATTTTAAAGCCAAAAAGACGAATTATCTACAAAAGTTTAATTTTTTAAGAGAAAAATATGAGTTTTCAATCGAAGAGTTAAACTTTCAACCAAATAGTTAAATTTTCAACCATAATTATAAAACGTTGTTAAAAGAAAGCGTATGTTTTTACAAAGTAGTTCAACTCTTAGTGAAATAACCGACTTTCAAACCCAAGAAGATGTACAGTTGATATTTCAACCAAACAATTGCATTTTTGACCAAAAATGATACATTTTCGAGCATGAAGATTAAATTTCTATCAAGCAAGATCAATTTCCAACAAAATACATGAACTTTCAACGAAATTATTTAATTTTAAAGTCAAAAAGGGTATTATCTACAGAGAAGCTGAATTTTTAACCTAAAAACATGAGTTTTCACCCAAAATTTTAATTTTCAACCAAATAGTTTAACTTTCTATCAAATTGTTGAATTTTAACGTCCGAAAGATGAATTTTTTACAAAAAAGTAAAACGTAACAAAAAAGTCAATTTGAAGGCAAATAGTTAACTTTTCAACTATAATTATGAATCCTTAATAGGAAAAAAATTAATTTTGTTACTAAGTAGTTCAACTTTAAGTGAATAATCGAATTTTCCACCCAGAAATTATGATTTTAATTTTTAACAATACATTTACAACAAAACGACTTTGTAACCAAAAAATATTTACAGTTGACATTTCAACCAAAAAATTTAATTTTTAACCAAAAAGTATAAATCTTCCATAAAACAATTTAATTTCTACAAAGAGAGATAAATTTGAACAAAATACATGATTTTTTAACTAAAAATAGTATAGATTAATTGTCAGTTTAAAAAATGTATTTTCAACAACACTTTAAACATATTTTGATCAGAATAGTTAAATTTTCAACGATAGAGATGAACCTTCCAATCAAAAATAAATAAATTTGAACAAGGTAGTTGAACTTATGATAGAAAAGTGGACTTTTTTATAAAATAGTTACATTTTTAACAAAATAATTAATTTTTCAGCCAAATAATTGAGTTTTTATCCAAACCAGATGAATTCCAAAATCGCTAATTTCTTTCATTTATTTCAAATGTGGATCAAGATATAAATAAGACTATTATAATATAACACAATTATTATATTATGATTAATATGTGTGTACGAGGTGTGTTCAAAAAATTAGGTGACTTTATGGTTTTCTCAAAAAATATTCATTTATTCCTCAATATTTATGTTGTCCCCTTCAAAGTAATCCCCCTCAGATATAATAGACTTATGCCAACGCTTTTTCCAATCATCGAAGCACTTCTGATAATCATTTTGTGGTATAGCCTTGAGTTCTTTCAGCGATGCAGTTTTTATCTCTTCAATCGTTGAAAATCGTTGTCCTTTCATGGATCTCTTCAGTTTTGGGAAAAGAAGAAGTCACTGGGAGCCAAATACGGTGAATATGGAGGCTGAGGCATGACTGTGGTGCTGTTTTTGGTCAGAAAATCTTTCAAAAGCAACGATGAATGAGCAGGCGCATTATCGTGATGCAAAAGCCACGAATTGTTTTTCCAAAGTTCCGGAAGTTTTTGCGTATCGCCTCTCGCAAACGGCGGATAACTTGAAGGTAATACGCCTTATTGACCGTACGACCTTGTGGTAAGAAAATTGAGGATCATTATTGACTTCATTCAACATCTCCTGAGCGATGTTCATGCGATGGATCTTTTGATCAAAATTAAGCAGTTTTGGAACAAATTTCGCTGACACACGTCTCATGCCCGAAACGTCGGAAAAGATAGCATGGCATGAGCCAACCGATATGCCAACATCTTCAGCAACTTCTCTGATGGTAATTCGGCGATTTTGCAACACCATTTCTTCCACTGCTTGAATGTTTTTATCTGTTGTTGACGTGCTGGGACGTCCGGGGCGAGGTTCGTCTTCAACATCCTCTCGGCCTTCTTGGAACAGCTTGTACCACTTATACACATTTTTCTTACTCAAAGTAGACTCACCGTATGCAACTGTCAACATTTCAAGAGTTTTAGAGCACTGGATTCCATTTTCCACACAAAATTTAATGCAAACACTTTGCTCCATTTTTTTCGGAAGAAGAAAATCGCCGAGCACACCAAACCCTTCTAACCTTTTACGCATCTGCCAGAAAAACAACAAAAGCTATATAGTCAAAACTGTGAACATGTGATCGTGACGAGCGTACCAACACAACAAAACAAAAAATTTAAAACATGAATGTACGTAGCCCGCGAAAATTGAAAAGTCACCTTAATTTTTGAACACACCTCGTATATTTATATATACATAATAGTATCAATATTTATATAATTTATATTTTATACTTAAAGTAACGTAACCTCAAAATATACGCATATAAAGAGGGGAGCGAAGTATTCAAATCATGAGAATCGCCCGCATCGCCAGCAAATGGGTTGCGCGCGCAACCCAGTCACCTACATCTTCTCCTACTATATTCACACGAACATAGACCTGTGATAGTGTTGGAGTGTACCTCGTTTTAAATCTGGGATCACTGTTGCAGATAGCTGATAATGCCAACATGAGAGATAGGAGATCAAAAATTCACTAAAAAGTTTTTCTCGGGATGAAAAAATGAACTGAAACTAATACCTCTTTCCGTGATTTACTCCTTGAAGACGTTGATCTCTAGAATCTGAACTGTGTAGTTTACGAAAAGGCAGTCTCCCTGCTTAGCCAAAATAGAAGTAATGATACTTTAGTACGCCTGAGCAAGACTCGCGAGCGTATTACGCAGCTTCAGTTTAAAATCAAATAAGAATTTCACTACGAAAATTGGGGCACTTGCTCGAAACTTACGGAAAGCAAATCACACGCTGAAAAAGTGTAAACTGTTGACCATTAAGCAGCATTGGAAGCAAAGAATAAAAGCTCTTCCAACAGCCAACGAGCGCCTTGTTAGGCGTGTAAGGTGGATTTAGGAAACTTCCACATTTTCTTCTCAACCTTTTCGTCTTTTCAACAAAACGTCATGTGCGTTAAAAATCCGCCTAGTCGAGAAGAGATTCAAGTCGTCTGGGAACAAGTATATGGAGATACTCATAAGCTAGATGAAAAGGCTTCAGATACCTCACTGTTTCGTAACTTTTGCCAAAGGCAACTGTTGCAGCATCCAAAAGAGGAGTGTCAAATAATTACTTTTGATGAAGTGAAGAAAGTTATCACTACAACTAAAAACTTTTCAGCGCTAGGGCCAGATAAAATAAAATCAACGACTACCGGCCCATAGCTTGCTTAAACATCAGCTTCAAGCTGTTTAGTGGCATCCTCAAAGAGGGGATATTCATATCTATCGAGCCAGTATGGAGTGCAATAGTTGAAAAAACGGTGATACAAGAGGCATTAACGCAATGTGTCCATGGATTGGATTCACTACCGAAAGGCATTCGGTAACACGACTCATCAGCTGTTTATTACGATCCTTGAGTGCCTGGAAGTCCATCCAAAAATAGTAAGATGTATGAAAGAGCTTATGCTCTTGTTGCTTACAAGGTTTTTCATAACATCCGGCAAAAGATATGTGACTAAAAGTTATGTCACATATAAAAAGGCGGTATTCCAAGGAGACTTTTTGAGTCCAATACTTACTTTTCTGCATCTTTCTTTCGCCTCTATCTATTGTGCTCCAGGAAAAAACCTCTGGATATCTATGTGGCCCGCCGAACGGAAGAGAATTTAAGGTCAGCCACCTTTTATACATGGATCACCTTAAACTCTTTGCTTCTTCAAAACAGAACCTTGCAATCCTTGTAGCGGCAGTGAATTTGTAACATTAGCTTCGGACTGGATAAGTGTGCATGCGCCCATCTACACCAAGGAAGACTAGAAAATACATCAACGTGTAAAGATCAGGATCTTCAACTCGTAGGTGGAAATATTATTCAACATCTTGGTAATGGCGAAACATATGCATATCTTGGAATACTGCAAGCGGAAACACAAGATGTGCATGTGTTAAAAACGGCCTTCCGAATTCGGCTTCCGAATTATCTGGGAAGAATAAGATCCAGGCGACCAATATGTTAGCCGTATCTGTACTGCTTTATACGTTTTCTACAGTAAAATGGAACGTCGATGAGTTGAAGTAACTTGACCGAAGCAAACGGAAGATGATGAGAATCCATCGAAGTCAACATCCTAGATCTTCTGTACCTCGTATATACCACCCTCGAGATAAAGTGGGTAGAGGTGTGCTGAGTTAGGGATGTCTTCATCGAAGAACAGTTCTAGCTACACCCTGTTCTGTTCTAAAAACACAGATTCTCTAATGCGACACGTACATCAACATGAAGTCGTTGTTCACATGAAGTCAACAACAGTGCTTTAAATTCATGTACAGAAAGCAGAACATTCGCTTCTACAAAAGAAACATGCTGACAAGCCTCTTCGTAGTAAATTCTACGGCATTATACGTAGAGAAGAGCTATCGATGGTCTATCCAACATTTTTCTCAAATCGGCTGGATGAAGATCGAAGATGGAGGGATTTCTTTTTGCCTGTCAAGACGGAGTTATAGACACCTTAGTTTAACGTGAGCGCATAATGAATGTACCTGTAGGCGATACCAATTGCCGAGCATGCAATCAAGAGCCAGAAACAATCGGCAATGTTCTCAGTGGGTGCTCAAATTATGCCTGGCTTGCCATACACCCAGGGAGAACTGGAGTCCGTTGTAGAGAATGATCAGTGTAAGATCTGCTGGAATTTTTCGTTTTCCACCACGCAACGTATCAGTGCTACGAAGCCTGATATTGTCCTCGAAGATATAAATACCAAGATAATTTACGTGATTAAATTATCGGCATCAGCTGATTGTAACATCGCGGGAAAGGAAGAACCACAACGGGCGAAATATCAGGCTCTTCTTTTCGAGCTAAGCAGGCTGTACCAAGGCTACAAAGTCTATCTCGTGGTTCTCCTAATCAACTGCCTTGGAGGTATAAAAGCTTTATTTCTTATCGAACTCAACAAAATTCCGGCTTGCCAGCATCATGATCACACGATCGCAAGTCAGATGCAAAAGGCTTTTCTTCTGGGATCATTGCGTCTGGTCCGACAACACTGTTCCTTCTAACGTTTTACAAAGGTTGGTAACTCTAAAAAACTAACCAGAGGTGAGAATTTCACCTCCATCTGTGCTGTCTGCCTCGTAAGGTCATCCGTGGCTAGAGACCAGTCTCTAAGGAACAATGTTTTTTCGAATTATAATGCGTAAATTTTCCGTTCTTGCTTACCTTCTAGGATAGAAGGATCAGGAGTGACTGTTACCAGAGTTGAACAGGGTGACTGTTTTCACCTTCTATGCTCGCGGCTGCTCGTAATTGTATACCTATGACATCATCGCAGGAGATTTCAAGCATCGTATTAAATTAACTTAGAACATTCTAGTCTCATCAGTTACTTGACTTAGTCCGGGGCTATGATGTATAACACGGTTCACCCGAGTAAACGTCAAAAAATACATATCAAATAGGAAAAAGACTAACAGCGCAAACTACATCGGCTCTCACTCATTCATTGTTACGTAAGCGTGGAAGGACGATGGAGAGCACGGTGGAAACCACGAATCAGATTCACCCCCCCCCCCCGCCCAACTTTTCTAAATAAAACTCCACTTGAAAAGTGACTTATTCAACTCTGACTATCTCGGGTACTTCCGAGCCTTCGTATATTATATAGAAAATTTTGTATTTAATAGGTTCAATAGTTATAATGTTTTTGATGGTTTAAATGGCATTTAATAGCATCATATCATTCTCTTTAAATTTTCAGGCAAATAGTGCCATAGTGGCCATAGTGCCACTGATTACTGTTTAGAATATTATTTATTGTTTGCATATCTTCTGTAAATGAAATAATCGTCGATATTAAGCTCCTTGTTTCATAAGCGCTGTCTTTTAGAGAACTGCATTATTTGCGAAATGAAAGATTTAAAATTCAAACGAAAAGACAGTTCAAAAATGAGTATAGAATTATGAATAAAATAAAATCCGCCACTTTTCCATGCACTTAAAAGATATAGTAAGCAAGTAAGAATATAATCATATGCACTGGAGACCCGCCAGAAAAGTTCCCGTTCTAAAAGACAAGTCGATCCAAGGGGGCAAGAGAGTGACGCCGCTAGGTCAGCGGATTAACTCCACAACAACGAAGCAGTGTATGAAAAAAGCTCTCTGTACCCTCTGTGTTTAATTGTGTCGTCTGCTTCAATCAGTTGCAAAAATGTCTTAGGCCATTCGCTCCAGTTCGCTTTCAGCGACTCAGTGATTTACTTTGTGTGCATTACGAAAATGTCTAAAAAAATAAGAGGAAGCGAATATCGTTCCAAAGAAAAAATAAGCTTTTAGACGAAGTGAAATTAGTTGCTTCAAAACAGTTTATTTGATAGAAATCTGCTACCTCTGAGAGCATGTACAAGACTGTGAGTGCTCACGAATCTCTTTTGAAAAGCAAAATTCAATCTTATGAATACGTTAAAAAGAAATCGTCAAGAACAAGTGACGATAAAGATTTGGATGCTGCTGTCTTAAAATGGTTTTAGCAAGTCAGAGGCACAGGTGATCCCATGTCTGGACCCATGCTTAAAGAACAAGCTCATATTTTAAACAAAAGCTCAATGGTCCTAAAACGTTTAAAGTAAGTAAGCAAGAAAAACAATATTTTAACGTGTAACAGAAAAATTGTAATTCTCATTTTAGCCAAATATTTAGTTTATCTTTGTTTCAGACAGGTTGAATTCATAATATTAATAAATTAGAAAAGTTTTTTTATGTTATGTTTGGAGTATTAAACCTTTTTCAAAAATAATGTTTATTAAGACCCATACGAAAAGTATAATTGCATTAAATTATATACCAAGTTAATTAAATTAAATAGCACAGCCACATCAAAAAAAGTCTAGTGCTCTTAACGCAACACATATATTCCTATGTATTTTGATCCGCGGAATCCGAATATGTGGTTAAAATGGCACCTTTCACGATCGGTTTTCGACATAACTTAAAAAAACTAATTTTTGAGTATATGATAGTGAAACATGTTTTTATTATAGATTTCAAGCTGCTGAATTCATATATACCATCAGTTCCGTGATATAACTAGAAAATCTGGAACATAACCTTAATACAAAATTGTCTGAGCTGTGCTTTGCAGGACAAAATTAGATTTCTGTACTAACAGGCATAGAATTCGATACGTAAGTCAAGTTAGCGTTTGTTTTGCATGAATGTACTCCCTGAATCAAAATCAGCGGATTCTCACTTATTCCTCAGTAGCACACTTTTCATTGATGAATTAGTGGAATTTCCAGTCATTGACTAGATAGTCCCTAGATGCGGTGGCTTTTATACATAGTTCTGCATACCACTGACTTTCGATGGAAGAGCAGCTATTTGTTCTTATTATGACGCACTCTTTTGGATTGGAAAGATCTTCTTAGAAGCAGTTTTCTTTTGCTCTGCGGCAAATCTCTTTTTAACATCCAACAGTAGTCTGCCATCATATTTTAATCCCATCTGTCTTGATATCTTTATTTCATCACTTTGATATATTGGTGAAACCTTTCGCCCTGTTCGTCACTGTAGTCCCCAAGGTTTTCAGAGAGGAACTAAACATGATAATCCATTTAATGTAGCTTCAAACTCATTAAACATTGCAATCCATGCTTTTTTCTCAGTCAAAGTCATTTTAGTAGCAAAACCGTCGTCTTTCAAGAGTTTCAGAATTTGAGGTCCATCAAATATTCATTTTTTTAACTTGCCTGGCGGACCGAAGGCATCGAATGGATTCTACATTAAAATTCTCTATAGAAGGTCATGGAATAATCGCAATAGTTTTTTTCTTGCAACGGTAAAAAGTTAAAAAAAAAATAAGACGTATAACGTCTGTTGACTGTTACACTTTAAACGCATCGTCTGTAAGTAGCAGTCAACAGGCGCTCTACGTCTTATATTTTTTTAACTTTTTACCGTTGCAAGAAAAACTATTGCGATTATTCCGTGACCTTATATAGGGACACTTAACGTAGAATCCGAATTACAACAATTTAAAAGTTTATTTTGCTGTTTTTTCGAGTTTTTTAAAAAGGAACCGAATGGGGTCTCTACGGGTACTGTGTAGAGGCTCCATTCGGTGCCTTTAATCCGCCAGCCCATTGGACACAAAATATGGCGTCGTCTTTACGACATCGTTACGACATCTTTACGACAACTTTACGACGTCCTATGTCCATGTCGTTAAGGTATCTTTACGATATCATAAATGAGTCATATGATCTGACGATGTCTTTACGATATCGCAAAGACGCCGAAACGACATGGATATAGGATGTCGTAAAGTTGTCGTAAAGATGTCGTAACGATGTCGTTAAGACGTCGCCAAATTTTGGGCCCACTAGAAGGGTTAGCATCGGACAATCGGGGAAACTGAGACACTATATACTGAAAACATTGTCCTTTTTTATTTACTGCTTTGACCAATTGTTTCATTAGACCTTACTTGATGGGTGTACGTGAAAGAAGGACTTTTGATGGCTTCACTAATGGCTCAATAATGGCGTTTCAGCGTCCTCGTTCCAGTGATATTCTTGACGGCCAAATTTTTTTCTTGTAATGATTGCCACGATTTCGGCTGTCCCATAGGCACAAGAAACAAGGATACTTCGTATTTCCTGATTATTGTCGCAGAGACATCGTAAGAACTTCGAAATCTCCACCCATTTTCCATTTATGTTGTTCGTACTTGATTTTTTTAGAGACGATTTTCATATTACTGTAATTTTCATTGTGCTTCGTTGAATGAGCTATTGGTATCGATGCATACTCGTTTATGTTGTGCAATAAGACAGCCTTTAGGCTTCGCTTGGAGAAGTCTATGAATAATCTCCATTCTCCATGTTTGTAAACTCCTAGATTCAATTCGTTTATAAGTCCAATAACATTCGGACAATAGACTAAAAACAGTTCTCGATCGAAATAAAAGTATTTCCGAAAATTCTGTTCTCTGTTTCGATAAACACTTGAATTTGTTCCTTTTTATAAATTTCCTTTTTTTAAAGCTGAAGCAAGGTGTTCAGCGTCATCTTTAGGTGATACCAAATCTCGAATTAAGTCTTTCAATTCTTTTTAGGACCACCTCTCTGAATGTCTTGTTTTTGTGTCATATATAGTGTTCTCGTCATCAGATGTCACTCGCCATCTGATGAAAATTCCCTATTTTTCCGCATCGTTCATGCAGAAGTATAACCATAAATTTCAAGCAGAGCATATTATATGAGGAACCCAGCTTTAATCTCGTTCTGGAAACTAAACGTTGAAGTATTTTTCATACATGTCCCGAATTTCCCCAGTAATGTTCTTCCGATATTTTGGGATTCATATTTTGTGCAAATGTAACCAAATTAATTCTGATTGTTTGCCCAACTATGAGTATTTTTTCAAATTTTTTGTTTTGGAAGCCATGGTAATTTCAATCCCCGCACATTAAGGATCCTGGCCCGATCGCAGGTGAGTCCACTATCCTGGGGGTGACAGCCCTCATACCTCTGCAGGGCTAAGTATGAGAGCTTTCCGGCTTTGACGAGGGAAGTGTCAAGTCATCGCCAGACGCACTACAACTTCATTCTCACACATTAACGTCCCTCTGCAGGGCAGCGCGCCTGCGCTGGCTTCGTTACTGGCTGGGCTAAGAGGTTAATAATTCTACACATCTATTTTCATAGCATATACCGTGGACTGACAACGTAAATGGGAGCGTGATACGGATAAGGCCAATTTTCACATGAGATGTTCGTCTGATGATGAGGAACGTAAAAATGGGTGCCTGGCAGGTGTGAGTGGATGCGTTCACCTATTGCGACCTGTCAAAGGTGCGAATTTTTGGCAGTTAACTTACGTGACTCGGATAAGGTTGAAAATTGGTGTTCATGTAGGGGCTGACATTAGAAATAGTACCTGCGCATTGCCAGGCACTTACCTGGATGCAAAAGTGTTGCCAGGCGGCTTCGAAGTCGCCGGAAACTCAGGT
>NC_046662.1:124816254-124822561 GCF_010883055.1 Belonocnema kinseyi
CGCATTTTTCCTTCTTTTTCCCATTTTTTCAATCACCTGCTGTATCTTTAGCAATTTAAAAGAAGGTGTGCTCAAAATTAGTACACGAATAAAGTAAGTCTTCTCGAATGAATTCGCGTCAGCCACTTTCAATTAAAACAATAACTTATTCTGCTATAAATAATCATAATCAGTGTCACGTTCTCAGCTTCTGATTATCGTAGAAAGTTGTAATAAAGATAAATATGATTATAAAAATTAAACAACAAAATCGCTTCACTTTAAAATACCCATTATTTATTATTGTTAAAGTTTATGTTTTGTCGCGGAGATACATTCGATCTTTATTACCGTGACGAATGTCAATTTTCCCAGACCCAGCGTGGGTCATTGGCGTAGGCATTGCGATTGCATTTTTAATGCTATAGAACTGCATTAAAAATGCACCACCAAGAATTTGTAATGCCTACGCCAATGACCCACGATGGGTCTGGGAAACTTGAAATTCGTTACGGTAATAAAGATCGAACGTACCTCGCCGACAAACCATAAACTTTAACAATAATAAATAATGGGTATTTTAAAGTAAAGGGATTTTGTTGTTTAATTTTTATAATCATATTCATCTTTATTACAACTTTCCACGATAATCAGAAGCTGAGAACGTGACACTGATTATGATTATTTATAGCAGAATAAGTTATTGTTTTAATTGAAAGTGGCTGATGCGAATTCATTGGACAAGACTTACTTTATTCGTGTACTAATTTTGAGCAAACCTTCTTTTAAATTGCTAAAGATACAGCAGATGATTGAAAAAATGGGAAAAAGAAGGAAAAATGTGAATAACTTGGTAAATATTAACATTTTGAACAAATACTTCGTATTCATCTTGGAGCATACCTGTAATAGAGTACCTTTTGTCTCTTAATAATTTTCGAAAAAATCATTTGTTGTCAATAAAAAGGGCTTTTTATTCTTATGGTATTTCTTTAATAGATGTTTTCTCCAAATATATCAATTTTATCAAAAAATTATATACCAATGGAAATATGCATCTCCGGGAGTGGACCAACTTTTGTTTCAAACATTTTCCTGTAAATTCAATTTCAAGAAATTTCACCTGAGTTTCCGGCGACTTCGAAACCGCCTGGCAACACTTTTGCATCCAGGTAAGTGCCTGGCAATGCGCAGGTACTATTTCTAATGTCAGCCCCTACATGTACACCAATTTTCAACCTTATCCGAGTCGCGTTAGTTAACTGCCAAAAATTCGCACCTTTGACAGGTCGCCACAGGTGAACGCATCCACTCACACCTGCCAGGCACCCATTTTTACGTTCCTCATCATCAGACGAACATCTCATGTGAAAATTGGCCTTATCCGTATCACGCTCCCATTTACGTTGTCAGCCCACGGTCTAGCAGTTCTCATCACTTCCAGTACCTAGCGCCATATCAGGTATTGACACTTAACATTTAAGTGAATTCAATGGATGTAAATGGATGGATACTCCACTCCGAAAATTTATGATTGAATCATAACACAAGAGGCTCAGAACTCATAGTTTAGAAGACATGGAGTAAACTTACTTACGATAAATATGATGAGAAAGACTTCTCTAAGAGCATTTTGTTACAGTATGTTCTTGGAATAATGTAACAGATTTTCTCGTTACTACGCAGATTTGGCTTAAAAATAGGGTTCTGCAGCTCCAAATCCATAAAAATTCAATGTTGGATTACAAGCTGCTGCTGAAAGAATTTTCTCGAAGTGTCTCGTCAAAAGTATCGAACTTTTCTTTGCGTGGCTGCGTAGTTTATCAAAAGTAATTATATAATGCAATTATATTATATAGTATCGACCAAAATAATCTCAATATCTATTTGTTTGTCTTGAAAATAAATACTTCGAAAATGTAAAATTATTATAGTAGAAAATAACTTTCCTACATACTAAATTTCAAATTTTTAAAAACTGCAATAATTCCAATTTCGAATGTTTTTAAGAAACTTTTCTGCTATTCGCACTCCTCCAGATATGTAAAAATATTGAAACTCAAAGAAATTTAAAAGCTCTGCAAACAAAAATTCATTTCTAATGCGGATAAACAAGCTGCATGCTGATTGAAGCTAAATTAATGTATGCTTTTTAGGATCCAGCAAAGCGCTACTTTTACGAGTTGTAGCAATTTCGCATGTCCGAAATATTTATTTTTGACTCACCCTAATGTCTATTTTTTATCAGTGGCAAACATACCCTAATTTTTATAATATTAACAGTACATTTTTTTGGAATCAAACTATAAAACGCAGTGTACTTATGCGTCTAATTAGCTAAAATTGAAGGCACAATGTCAATTTAAGAAACTTATACAACAAAAAAGTAAAACTTCGATATTTTCGAAAGATTAGAATAATTCTACAAATATTTAATATTTTTGAAATTCTGTAGCTCAGTTAAAAATTTTAAAAGTAGTTTTGCATAGTATTTTACCTAATAATTAATATGTTTTTATTTGTATTCGCCACATGATTTTTAAAATTTCAGAACAAAAAGACTTTTATAAATGGTACTAAAAGTTATTAAAACCGTATGAATAATGATTTTCAGAAAATAACAATTTCGAAAAATACCACGAAAAACATTAAAATTTTGCGTTTTTTGCAATATTATTTTATAAAATTGACAATTTTCCTTTCATTTAGGCCTATTAGACGTGGAATTTTTATTACCTTTTGCAGTGGTGTGATGGAAAAATGTTAATGTTTAATGTTCTTTTTATAGGCAAGTACTGGTTGGCTCGACCGTTTTAAGAAACGGTACGGTATTTGGAATGTTCGAATAAAAGAAGAGAAATCATGCAACGATCCTTCAGGTGCTGCAGAATTTTAGCAAATTTTGAAAGCAGAAATCGAATCGGAATATTTGAAATTGGAAAACATTTACAATGCCAACAAATCAAGAATTTTATGGCGACTATTGCTGGAGTGCACTCTTGCTCTACAAAGAGAAGCAAAACTTCCGGGGAGAAAGTCTTGTAAAGATCGCTTGACAGCTTTATTTTGCGTCAATGCCCCTGGCGGACATCGAATTTCACTATTAGTCATTGAAAAATCGGAAACTCCCAGATGCATAAAAAATTTAACAACAAATTTCAGAGATGTACATTTAAAAACCTTAGAAAGTCTCGGTGTTATCTACACACATCTGAGCAGTGCATGAAAGGACAGACATATATTCATGTTATGGTAATTTATATTTCACAATCAAGTATATTTTTGATGGCAGAATTCACCTTTTTTGTAAACGATGATTCATTTTTTTCAGTTACAAGGATGAGTTTATTCCTCGAGTTATAGAACGTCAAAGAATGGATGGAATAACGGGAAAGGTTATTTTTCTCAGCGATAATGCTCCATCTCATCCGACTTTCGATGAACTTCACGCGACAAACGAAAACTTTTATATCTTATATTTGCCCCACAATGTGACAGCGTTGATTCAATCCATGGATCAAGGATTAATTTATGACGAAGAAAAAACTGTACAAAAAAGATTTGTTGCGGCGCCTATTCTTTACTGAGAAATCAGAAGGAGCTGCTTAGTTTTAAAAAGAATTAGATCTTCGGTGTTGTTTTGGCACGTTAAATCTCGCGTGGGACTCGAAGAAGAAGATCCTTCATCCACTGATGATGCAGTTATGAGCAAACTGGAATTCTCACCTGACCTGCTTAGTACTGCGATAAAATTTCTGAATTGTTGTCCGAACAAGATTATTCCGTAACGAAATCTAGATCATTTCTCCCGAAATGGTTTGGAAATGATTACAATGAAACCGAATACAGTTGGGAGTCTTCCTCAGGCAGTGAAGTAAACACTGTTACAAATGGTAGATGCGTGACTGAAAAAGTAATGAGAATCGAAAACAGTGAATTTACCTTGCAGAATTCTGAACCAAATTCTGAGTCCAAGTTCAAATTTGAAAGCTTTTTAAAACAATAACTTGAATTGTAATTAATTGTAACTCATAAATATTTTAATTTAAAGATTTTTCATTTTAGATTTTTATTTTTTAGCTGGCAGTTTTAATTTAAAGAATTTCAAAATTCAGACTTGAAGATTTGAACGGTAAGAAATTAAAAGAGTTTAAAGTTGAACAGTTTTATCACAAATATTCATCATTTACCATTTATGAATTACTAAAATATTTGCAAGTTAAAAAAATGTTTTAAAATAATTTTAAATTTGAAAAAATTTAAAACAACTTCTAGATTTCTCAAGATTTGGAAATAAAAAAATTAATATTTTAGCGTATTTTTCAACTATTTAAAATGAAAATAGTTTAACTTCTAATTTACGAAGTGCTTAGTTAAAAAAAACTCATTTTTCAATTTACAACGTTTCCAGTTTAAAAATGCTGAAAATAACAAAATTTAAAAAATTTTAAAGTTTATTTATGCATTTCATTTTAACTTGTTTAATTGAAAAGTGTTATCGACTTCCATTTTATACGTTATTACTTTTATCAAGTTCGATTTTCAACCACAAAGATTTTCAGGCTCATTATTACCTTATAAAATCAAAATAGAAAAAATACAAAAACAAAATATTTTCAAGACGAAACTCCGACAGGAATGATTAATACGGCATTGATTGTTTATGGTGCGCCAAGTCCTGAGATTTGTTGAGTCCTGACGTCCTGACCAAGTCCTGACCAAGTCCTGACGGCTTGTATAGCGGGAATGCAGTGTAGTATATAAAATATTTAAAAATTAAAGAATGAGAAAATAGAGTACATATCCATGAGGTTTTTTTATTATTGAAATTGTAAATGAGAAAATGGGAAGAGTTTTACCTGTCCTTTGAGTTTTAATTTAGAAAGTGCATTGTTCTGCGTTTGAAGTTCAATTCTTTAATCTTAAGGATCGAAAAAAAGAGTTAAAAATTTGTTTTCAAGATTCTGTGATTTAAGAAAAAAAGTACTTACATCAACTAATCTTCAAAAATAAAGATTAAAACATTAATAATATTTAAAATTGGAGACGTATGTATTGTATATTTCGAAAATTCATCTATTTCCTAGAAAAACTTCAAAATTGCATACGTTTGGAGCATAAGTCTTACAAATGTAATAGTGTAAAGTTCCGTGTTTTCTAAATTCAAGAAGTTCAGACTGTTTATCTTGAAACTTCCACAACATTAAACTGTAATTGTTAAGAATTCAAAAACTTTAAAATTTACAATTTAAAACTTTTTTTACAAATACATTTCTTTTGGTAAATCGCCTATCGATAATTAATGCACATGCGAATACAGTAATTTCATATCTAAAATTATGTCCCGTGTAGAAATTATGACTGGGTTCGGGCCGGATTCCGGCAGGGCTGCCCTGCTTGTATCCGAAATCTGGTCAGGCTGCTCGCTCAGATTCTCGTTGGTTTCGTCACGCTGCGCTGGTCGGATCCCAGCCGGGTGTACCCAGTCGGCACCCGGCCGGGTTACCCGATCGGATCCCGAATACAAATAGGATAACCCGGTCGGAATTTGACCGGTTTTTTACTGGGCTCCTCGATCGCATTTTACTGGAGCCTTTTTACCACAGCGAACATATTCTAGCAACTTTTCAATTTCAATTTAAGAACTGCATTCATAATAATGAATATATTAAATACAAGCACTCATTCAATGTAAGTACTAAAATATAGGTTATGATTCTCAAGTTTCTGTAAGAAATTGCATTGTAAGAAATTAAAGTTAAATTACATAACAAATTTACCTTAAGCGTAACTTAGTTTGCATAGGATTTTACACAAGAGATAAAATAAATTTCAGGGGTTTCACGTGACATCCTAACAACCTATGAACCGCTTGAGAAAATTGATTTAACATTAACGTTGAAGGCTTACTTGTCAACAAAATAATTCACTTACCTTTATAAATAATCCGCTTGCTCCAGAAAATTGGATACAATTTTGTGAAATTTAACAAATTTCATAACGGATAACCTGGCGTCCACCGACGTTTTACTGCGTTTTTAGCATTGAAGACTCCGGAAGTCGCCGAATCGTTATTACGTGCAAGCACGATAACGTAATTCAAAACCTCGTTCGGAAAAAGTTATTTCTCTTCTTATTACGTTTTTGCCTATTCAAGATAATATATAAATACATTAAAAATAAGCAAACATCGTATCACAAAAAAAATAAGTATAACTTCACTGGGAAACTACGAGGGTGGATTGATAAGTTTCCGGCCTGACCAAGAAAAACAACGTTTTTAAGAATTTTTTTTTTTATTTCTCAACATAATCTCCTCCAAGGCTGA
>NC_046662.1:124822661-124826636 GCF_010883055.1 Belonocnema kinseyi
CTATCTAAGGATGGTACTATAGAACGCCACCTCAAGGTAGGCCTAGTGGCGCCATCTCTTGGTCAGGCCGGAAACTTATCAATCCACCCTCGTATGTTTGAAAATAAAAAAGAAGTTGGTCAACGATTTCGCAGTCACGGCAAGTCTGGGAATCGCAGAACCAAAAGTGGCAAACCATATATTTAAAATTAGTTTAATTTTTCTTTCATAATTGATAAAAAAAACACCTAAAACATAAAAAATTGGTCTTTCGCCTGTCAGATATTTACAACTGACCCTCTTACGGCAGTCGTTTGTGGATATTTCTTAAGATGTTTTTAAGTTTATGATACTTCTATTATGCACCATTTTTGGCCCGACTGGGTCGCTGTGGGAACTCGGTCAGATCCCGGCCGGGCAATTAACAAAATAGTATCCCGGTTTGACCTGGTCAGATTCTGGTCAGAAACCTTCTTCTGGTCGGGTCGAACCGCGCTATTTCTACACGGGGTATAAAAGAATGTTATTATTATACTTCTTGACTAGATCGGATAAACTTGTTTCAGATATCTCAATTTCAGAAATACTGACCCATGGTTTAGTAACTTGAGAACACATACCAGTCATACGCTTGCAGCTTCTACCTCTCGCCAGCCGTATACTACCGTCTACTCTACTGTACACGACGCGGTGAATTGTATTGTCACAAAATGTATAGTTGGAAGTAGATCTCCAATTTTTCACTACGGTAAAAATGACGCCTCAATACTATTTTTAAAAAGTTACATCATTTAAAATTTTTTTCAATATGAAATACATTTTATTGAAAGGATTTAGTTATTTTTAACACTTAAAAAATTTGTTTAAAGTTTGAAGGTTTGGCTAATGAAATAAAAAAATCAGCATATCTAACGATTCGGTCAAAAGTTCTTAAATAATATCAAGAAAACGAAATTCCCAGTATACTGCAGCTTCACGAACCTCTGAATCAAGTGGTTTTTGAGATTCACTAAATCCTTACCGAAAATTTATTTCATACTTTGTTTAAATTTGTAAAAATGATGTAACATTTAAATATAGTAATGAGGCGCCATTTTTTACTTTAGTGAAAATTTCGATATCTACTGTCAAACATACACTTTGTAACAATACAACTGATGTTTCTTCAAAATTTGAAGATCCTTGGACGAAAAGCATAGATAATACGAGTTTTTTAGTATTTCATAAGGCACCATTTTGAATTTTTCGAAATTTTGACTTTCATGCATTACGAAATATGTTTTTATTTACAATAATGTAGCATTTATGTGGACATCTGAAAATTTGTCACCAATAAAAAAAGAATTAATGAGTTAGAAAAAAATTCACGAGATTTTGTCATTAATTGTAGAAATTGTAATCTTTGTTCAAATTTCGATATCCGCCATTTTCCGATGAAAGATAGAAAAATTAACTGCATTTTAAATTTTGCGGTAATTTTCCCCATGTTAATTGCATGATAAATTTGGCGTGCTTTTGGCCACATGTTAATATTAACTGACTTCGCTATAATTTGGTGGAGATCGTTTTTTTGTCATGGAAACAAAACAGCGGGTGAGACCAAAGAAATTTAAAAAAAATCCACCAAGAGTGATTGGCAAACGATTGGCAACGATTGAGCATTTTGCATTTCCAGTTTCGAATCGGGTACTTGGAATTTTCCACGTGATGGCAGCACTTTTGTCTGGCGGGAATTATTTAAAGACAGTTATTTACTTTTTTCGGAATAATATAAATTTGAAACAGTATATATTATGAAACTAAGTAATTAAACATTTTGTAAATAATTCTTGCCAGATGAAAGTAGTGCTACGAAAAATGTGCTAAGAGTATATTATGTTAAAAATATAAAATCAGATACACGATAGAAATAAAAAAGTTGATTTTGTGATAATAAAGCAAAATTGTTATTTCTTATTATGAGCTCTTGGATTGTATATTTTAGTGAAAAATGTTTATAAATTATTATAAGTTTCAAAATCGGTTGAGATTTTTAAAAAAGTAAGCGAATAATTTGGAAATGTGGAACTTTAGAAAAGCGATTAAAGTATTATTTTATTATTTTAAAACGTCAAGCTGTTATTAATTGAATAAGATTAAACAATTAAAAATTAATATTAGAGATGAAAGATTTTTTTTTCAGAAAGCGGTCTCAATTTTTAATTATTCCCAATTATTAACACATAAATTCATATTATAAAAAAAAGTTTTTATTAATTCAAATTTCTAAATTTTTAGTTTATTAGTACTTAAAATGATGGACAAAATTCTTCCTAAATTGAACAGTGTATTTACATCAATGTCGTTAATATTATATTCGGCAGAGCTGCCAGATCGTGGATGAAATTTACCCCCACCATACCTACCGTTTGAGAGCCGCAAAACAGAAGATGCATGATTACCACTGTGAGTTCGTGTGTAAGCCGAAAATGCACGATTCGACTTCGGTTTTCTGCTGTACGATGATTGCCGATCTGAAAGCTTCGGAAGACTTCGGTGATCTTCTATTTATATCTCGATCCCCATTTCAAAGAAATGGAAGAAATTGACGAATTTAATGTTTCACATGATTCTTCATTTCATGCATGAGTCGATTTTGAGGTTATATTTTTCAGGTGTATATAGTACGCGTATTATAACTATTATATATATATTATTAATGTTAATATTATAATTATAAAATATAACAATAATTTTAATTAATAGTTCGATATCTTTTAATAGAAATAGTTAAACTTTCAACAAAAACTATTCGTTTTATGCAGAAAAAAATTTGAATAAAAGACAAAAATTTAAAAAAAAAAGTTAAATTTGTTTTAAACAATATATTTAATGTCTTAAACATAAAATTAAATTTTTATTCAAAAGGCTGAATTGTATATGAAAAAAGGAATTTTTAATAAAATACATAAACTTTGCACAAAAGAACTTCATTTTCCACCACGTTTAATTTTCTATACAAAAATTAATGTTTAATCATAGTTAAATTTTCGACAAAAAAGATTATTTTTTTTGTAGTTAAAAGAAATTAATTTTTAAGCAAAAACAAAATTAAAATTCTACAAAATAGTTAAATTTTCAGAAAAGAAATTTTTTAAACTAAATTGATAAATCATCAACCAAAAAAAACTGAATTTTTAACAAAGCAGTTCTACTTTCAACCAGAAAAATAGAAAAAAATAGTTAAAATTTTTTGTAATTTCTTTAAATGATTGAAATTAATTGAAAATTTCTTGGAAAATCCTTTGAAATCTCTTGAAATTTTGCAAAGCTCTTGAAAATTCCTTGTAATTTTAAAAATACCCTAGAAGATTTTAAATCCTTAAGAATCTCATACTAAATTATTGAAATCAATTGAAAATTCCTTGTAATCTAGTAAAATATCCTAAGATGCATCAGATCCTTTAAAATCTTATATATAATTATTGTAATCAATTGAAAATTCCTTGGAACCTTGGAAATGTTCGTAGATTAGAGTTTCGAAAATTGATTCAATACAAATTCAAAGCTTTAAAAATTTAATTTTCAAAAATTTTCAACTATTCAATGAGAATAACTTACAACTCGATGGGGTTCAAGTCTTCAAATTTCGAATTGTAAACTTGGAAGTTGATTTACAAAAAATTAATAATCATAAATGAATTGAATGAATTCAAAATTTAAATGCATGTTTTTCAATTGGACAATCTCTAAATGCAATTATTTCGGGAAATTTAGAAAACAGAAAAATTTTAAAACATTAAAAACTTAACTGTTTGTAGATTAGTTACAATATTCAATTAAAGTTTTAATAAAAATTAATCGAGTTAAAGTTTCACTATGTTTGAAACCATTTTTGTATATAAATATATAATTGTAAAATTACAGTCTGTCAAGTTAAAGCGTGGGTGGCTTTACTCGCAGTCGGTAAGGTGTATCGACATGATTTTGGTGTCAAAATATTAAGAAGAGCTCCCT
>NC_046662.1:124826736-124857567 GCF_010883055.1 Belonocnema kinseyi
AGCTCTTCTTAATATTTTGACACCAAAATCATGTCGATACACCTTACCGACTGCGAGTAAAGCCACCCACGCTTTAACTTGACAGACTGTATATATTTTTTTAAGTGTATTTTTAACTTTCCAAGAGATTTCAAAAGATTTCAAAGGATTTCAAAAATCTGAGGATACTTAAAAAGATTTCAATTCATTTTCAATTCATTTTTATAAATTAAAGGAATTATATATATATATATATATGTATAATTTTATAATTGTATACAAAAATCGTTTCAGAAATAGTTCAACTTTAACTCGAGTGATTTCTATTAAAACTTTAATTGAATAGTTTAACTAATCTACAAACAGTTAAATTTGTAATGTCTTAAAATTTTTCTGTTTTCTAAATTTCAGTCTGAAATAATTTAATTCAGGGAATGTCCAATTGAAAACCATACATTTAAATTTCGAACGCATTCAATTTATTTATGATTATTCAGTTTTTATGAATAAACTTCCAAGTTTACAATTCTAACTTTGAAGACTAATTCAAAGCAATTCTAAATAATTTTAAGAAATTTTTTTCAACTTTTCTGGTTAAAAGTGGAACGGCTTTGTTGAAAATTCAGTTTGTTTTTGGTTGATGATTAGTTGAAAATGATGAAAGCTTTGAATTTTTCTTGATTCTATTGTCAAAACTCTAATATACAAACATTTCAATATTGAACGTTTTGAAACTATTCTCTTTTTTAAATTTCAGTCTGAAGCTTTACAAAATTTCAAGAGATCTCAAAATATTTTTAAGTATTTTAAATATTTGAGGATGTATTATCAGATGTCAAAGATTTTTCAATTAATTTCAATAATTTAAAGCAATTTCCACTCTATCCATTCTTGTATACATGTAACTAACACTCTAGAAATATTTTGTACTAACAAAAACCATGAATTTTGGAATTGAATCATCTTTAAACTTGATAAATGTCTACATTTTTATGTTTTTTTTTTATAATTTCCCCATCGGGTTTCATGTCGAAGTAGGGCTAGCTGCGAATTTTTTCTCGCTGGATTGTCCCAATTACACACTTCCTAAATTACCAACAATAATTAAAGAAATGGCTTTTCTATCGGAAAAGACAAGCTATCACAATTTTTCAATTACTTTCGTCTAAAAAAATTAATTTTACTCGTATAATCAATGCTTTTCAGTCCACCAAGTGGTAAAACCTGATAGATTTTGACGTTACCGATCGAGTGAGACGTAATGTTAGAATACTCAATCTCTTCCGTATCATGCAACAAAAACTAAAAAAAAAGCAGACAACAGGCGTTATACGTCTTATATTTTTTTCAACTTTTTACCGTTATAGAAAAAACTATTGCGATTACTCCCGGACCTTCTTATGGGAATTTTAACGTAGAATCCGAATTTCACCAATTTAAAAGTTGATCTTGCTGTTTTTTTTTTTTAGTTTTTGTTGCATGATACGGAAGGGATACTAAGTGGATACTATGAGAATACTCTGTAAAGTATCCTGTCCGTTCACTGAGTCTGCTAGGATGACAGAAAGCACAGGATAGTACACCCCCAAATTTTAACACTTAAAATACTAAAAGAAAACATTGCAGAATTCCAGACAACTCAGCGTATATGTTACCATTTTGAAAATGAAGAAGGTACAATTATAGCACCAACACACTATAGACATCAGTAACTTCTCCGTAGCAGTAATCCAAGGCCTAATATTTACATATATATTGGAGATACCGGTAATTGAGAAAGAAGAATGTTCCTTGCAAAGAGTAGTCCCTATCCTGATACAAATAAATAAAGTCCACATATCAATAGTCCCCGACTATGACATGACCATTAAGTACCGAGACTCTTATCTACCAAAGCACAGACAGACAATTAACAAAAGTAAGCAGATAAATGTATATAAAATATGTAGAAGAAACAAACCTAATATTAAGTTAATCGATGGAAAATCTTGCGAAGCCAGTTTACTTATAAGATATTTTGAAAATAAATGTAATCAGTCAACTTATGTGCTACACAAGAAAACTTTTATACCTATAATAAATGGTTACATTATAGTACCTACGCTCTAAACCATTAGACTTATACACATAGAAATTTAGTTGCGTAATACGTTAAAACAGATATTACAGTTTTGTATAATATTTGACGATTCTGGGGAAATCGGGTATGTATATCAAAAAGTAATATAGTATCTAATAATGATCTATGAAAAATTTACTTTGGAAAACTAACATAAATTCTACAAAACTTAAAAAAAATTATGATTGATGCGCACGAGTTAATTGAGAATATATTAAACTAAAAGAAAGTGTCCGCTTAGATTAGGTAAAACGTTTAGTTAGAAGAGTTAAACATTCAGTTACTTTATGTCAATTGTTCTTGTAAATCAGTAATTTGGACAAAATTCCTAAGTTCGAGAGTTTATTATTTTCGACAGATTATGTATAATTTTATTATCTTTAGATTAGAAAAAAATTTCGTTGTTATAGAAATATATTAACTCATAGTAGCCAATTTTTCGTCTGGTATCTCGAAAATGAATTTCCCTGAGATCCGTATAATGAATTTGGAGGTGAAGTTTGTTGTTTTTATCGCGTTTCTTGATATTTCAATATAGTTATCGCCTACAATCGAAAAAAATGTCAATTATTATTACCGCATCATAAACTCCATTTAATATTAACATTCGCGCACATTTTAACTGGTAAAAAGCGTTTAATTCTCCAGAGTAAATCTGAACTGTCACGGCTTCCGATTCGACCATCGCCATTTTATTTCGCTGCTCCCATAATGCACCAGCACTCTTTCGACAATTGCTTCAGAAACCTATTCTTAATATCCCTATTGGGTACGGCCACGGAAACGGCCTGGCGCCATCTGTTACCTAAAAATGGCAATTTCTTAGGGATGAATTCCACTTGTTTGCATGCGATTAAAAATAAATAAATTTATGCAGAAAGTAAGAGTTTAATTATTAGATAACGGGAGTGCTTGTAGGAAAGTTAATAAAATCTCGAATTAGGGAGAAAAACTATTGCTCGCGTTTATTAAACGGTTTGGTTGGAGTTGCGTTTTGAATTATTCTTCTCAATGACAGATCTCCTATCGGATTACAAATATCACATAAAGTATTTCAATACTCTTCTTTTTTGAAAAGAAATACTAAGATATCTAGAAAAATTATTGTCTAATTAAGTCAGTAATATTATATTTAAACGATTTATTATTTTTGTAAACGTAATGCTAGTTGTGAGATTTTGAAGTTAGAAAGTTTAATTATCCCATAATATTAATGGAGTATATTTTATTTTAATTTGAATTTCATAAAATATATTTTGTGAAAAAATATTGTTTAAACAAATTTAAGGTTATTGAAAATAAGTAATAATTCATTACTTTAACGATTGATGAATAATTGAATATTAAATTTAAAATTAAATTAAATTTTATTTATTTTTATATTTATATAATTTTATTTCAAATTAAAAATTAATTTAAAATAAATCTTAACGATAATACAGTAATATCTTTGTAAAAAAAATAATGTTAGACAAAAATTTATTTGAATCAATGAAATTCGTTTAAGCAATAAAAAAATCATTAAACAATGGTGGTAAATATTTTACTGAACGAATAGCAATAATTATTTTGAAAAATTGAGAAAAAAATTTAAACAAATTCAATTTGTTTAAATAATTGAAAATTAATAAATTAATGTTAATAAATATTTCACTAGACTAATAGTAATAATTTTCAGGAAGAAACTAAATTTCGAAAGCAAAATTATTCAAACAAATTAATTTTGTTAAAATAATTAAAAATTAATTAATCAATGTTAAACATATTCTTAATTTGATCTATTCTAAACATAGGGATATTTTATTGTGCAAATTACACAATTCCGAATAAAAATACGATTGGTATTTTTTTCCTAATTATCTATAATAGTAAATTCACAAAATAGTAATACTTATCAAAAGGAAAATTTTAATCAAACCTACATGTCGTTATATTTATTTGAATTTTTCACTGTGATTGTCCCGTATCTTAATTATAATTTAGAAATATTTTTAACACGAAGAAAAATGTTAGGAAATTTATCATCATAAATCTTTCTAATGCTTCTCTTTCTTTTACAATATATTTGTTATTCAATAAACACTTGTAATTTAACGTCGTGTTGGGAAGAACTAACAGATGCCAGTCTGATAAAGCTGCACTGAATTTCGGTTATTCTCTTTACTTTCACTTCTGCAGCCTTATCACATGAATTAATGTTAAACTTTTTCCCTTATTCAACTTTTCAGGATAAAAATCGATAGAATGACTTATAGCTTAAAATCCTGTTCCAATTAAAATATACATCATCAATCCGCTTGTTGACATTCTACCGGCAATTTTTATGGTTATGTTCCTAACCAACAACGAAACTAGAACGGGTTTAGCTGGAATGAAAAGACAAGTTTTTCACTAAATCTTTTTGCAAGAAAGTTTCCTTTATTATTTAGTTTTGTTTTGAAAAATGTGACGTACGTTTCCAAAGCAATCATCTATTTATTTATGATATTCAAAAAATTGCACACGTGCTAACTTGTGTAAATTTCAAATTTCTATCCCCTAGGAATTTTAGGCTTTTGCAGCCGCAGGCGCTACCTGCCATATCCGGTTAATATCAATGTCTTGACCATACCCAATTATAGCTATACTTATTAGGGGTTTGACTATACGATATCCCTGGTATATGGAAAATGGTCAAGGATATTTATTTTCGCTGATCCAGGGATCTTTCTAAATTCCTTCGTAATTTTCAGCTAAATGTTTAGCTATAATAAGGAATAATATCCCTGGCACAGCTCAACTTTTGTTACCGTGTACGAAAAGCACAAGTTCGTAAACCCCTCGTGAATCTCCATCAACTCACAATGTACAATTATATCACATAAATGCGCTCATTATTATCATCATTATTATTATTTGTGTTTATAACACTGTAGAACAAACATTCGCTGAGGTAACGAACTTAACCTATTCTTATATACATAATACGCATACATATACATACTAGTACAGGGTTGGCCATATTCGACGAAAAGATTTGGCAACACTGTAACTTTTGACAGAGATGACAGATCGAGTAATGACGTAGCACGTTTGAAGCATCAGTCGTAGGAGATTTTTGCCATGGAGCAGTACACTCCACGCGAACGCTCTCAGATTGTTGAAATTTACATTAAACAAAACAAGTCAATTGTGAAAACTGCGCCTTCTGCGACTACATTGTATCGTTTGTATGAAAGATTTTCATCAGGTGGGGCACTTACTAATCCCAATATAATTAGAACACTGGCCCGTACGAGTGCGATATTTTCATCCGATCGCCTTGGTTGCTTGGGATAAGTAGGTGCCCCACCTGATGAAAATCTTTCAAACAAATGATACAATGTAGTCGCAGAAGGTGCAGTTTTCACTTTATTTATTTTTCTCTATGCACGTTGAGTTTTCACAATTGACTTATTTTATTGAATGTAAATTTCAACAATCTGAGAGCGTTCGCATGCAGTGTACTGCTCCATGGCAAAAATCTCCTTAGACTGAAGCTTTAAACGCGCTACGTCATTACTCTATCTGTCATCTCTGTCAAAAGTTACAGTGTTGCCAAATCTTTTCGTCGAATATGGCCAACCCTGTAGTCTCTCGCGCGCTTATTTATTATCTATGAAAAAGAATAAACCAAATGCCTATCTTTTCTGTGATATTCATATTTAATGAATGTTACAAAAGATTAGTATACAATATTTAGAAAGCTCCATTGGATGAGTTCTGTGCCTGTAACTGTGATTAATCTTCAATAATAGAAGTCAAACAAATTTCGTCTTCTCTAGTAGAAAATTAAATTGAACTATTTTATTCATAATTAGCTTTGTTTGTTAAAAAAAAGTGAATTTACACCTGATATTGATGAATCAAATTTATTATGATTTTTTAAACTCGCGTTGAAGATAATCATATTCTTTAAATAAGGCACTTTGCATTTTTAAACCAAAATTTTTATAAATCAATTTAGCAAACTTTTTAACATGCGTGTCCAGTAATTTACCACCTTCACCCTTAGCAATTAATATATTTCTTTCTTTTAAATTCAAAAGCATTTTTATGTGTTATTTGAACAACTATTTAAGAAAATATTTAACAAAATTTCAAAGTAAAATATAAACTTTTTTATTGATAATTTACGATTATTCCCACATCTATACTTGCGTCAAAAACGGTATTTATAAACTTTTACGAATTTATAATTATCACAATTATTGCATATTTACACTAATTACTTCACGGCTTATAACTTCGGCACAAACGCGCATTATAATAAATAATGACCTTATATGTAGAAAAACACAATAAGCTTGTTGCCACTTGGTAAACTCTTCCCTGAAAATCTTGGTGAAGTCTGCCCAATATTAGTTCTTGCGTTCCATGTTATAAAAATGTTAGTAATTCCTGTTTCATTGTTTGAGTAGATTAATCCTTACAAAGTAGAATACAAAAATTACATTATTAAACGCAAATTGATTCATTTCAGGATGTGGTCTACAAGGTTATTATGATTTTTCATTTCAATCTTCAAAAATTACATTTCAAAAATAATGCACATATAAAAACATTTTTTTACAATTTTTAAAGACCAATAAAATACACGTTTCTGCCAATAGTCGAATCTTGGGCTTGGTTAAGTCTTCCGGGCTCCTCTAGACTTTTCACATTAAAATTCATTTTTAAAATAAATTTTTTTTTTTATTAAA
Source organism: Belonocnema kinseyi (assembly GCF_010883055.1). Taxonomy (NCBI): domain Eukaryota; kingdom Metazoa; phylum Arthropoda; class Insecta; order Hymenoptera; family Cynipidae; genus Belonocnema; species Belonocnema kinseyi. Next base: position 124,833,556 of record NC_046662.1, read on the forward strand.
CATAAAATATGAGTATATTAATATTGAAATAATAATGATTGTATTTTGAAAGACATTAAAATTAATGAAATTATTGATTAAAAATAACACGGTCAAAAAAGAAATAATGAAAACTTATCATGTGGGGTGAAGGTGTTAGGAACAATGTGGTTTCTGGTGGTTGTTGAAGGGGAAAATGTGGTATCTGGGTTCGGCTAGGAGAAAAAAGTGTTATAACTTTTTTACAGAAAAATAGTATTTTGGCTTAAAAGTTCAATACCTGGATACATTTTTTTGTTTTTTAAATGGCAATTCTTTATTTGTTGAAAACTCCGCTATCTAATTGAAAAAAACCTAGTTTTCGTTCAAAATTCATCTCTTTGGTTGAAAATTCGATTATTTTTTTGAAATTTTTTTTTTTCTGAAATTAATTTTTTTTACTGAAAATGTAACTTTTCTACTTTGGGTTAAAAGTCTACTCTTTTATGGAAAATTAATCTTTATGATTCGAAAATCGCTTGTTTATTTTTACAATGCATCTCTTTTGGTAGCATCTCAATTCGGTGAAATATCAGCTATTACATTTTATATCGAAAATCCATATTTACAGGTTAAATATGAAAATAATTTGTTAAAAATTGATATATTTGTTCGAAATTTGAACTCTGCTTAAAAATTTAAATACTTTGTTGAAAATTCCTTCGCTTTTGTTTAAAGATATTTTTTTAAATATATAATTCGACCATTCAGTTTCAAATTTATATTTATAATTTTCAGTTAAAAAAATTAACGAATTTTTAACCAAATAGTTACATTTTCATCCAAAACATTTTAAAACAATATCAGCTGAATCGAACTAAAAAAAGCATTTCATGCAAACTTTTAAATTTGCAACCGCAGTGATAAATTTCTATCTAAAATAATGAATCTTTACCCAAAAAATTATTTTTAAATAGGTAGTTCAAACATAAAACAATTAGCGAAATGTTCAAACAAAAAGATTAGTTTTTAACCAAAGAAAGAAGGAATTTTCAACCAAATAATTAAATTTTCAAACAAAATATGAATAGTTGATATTTCTGTGAGAAAAAAATCTTAATTTACATAAAAATCAGTCGAATATGAACTAAAAGGACAAATTGTAAGCGAAATAATTGAATTCTTAACGAAGGAGCTTTAACAAAAGATAATTCAGAACCAGAAAATTAAATTTGTAGATGTTTTTGTCATTTAATTTTAAAAAGTCTGTGCACAAATGTGGGGGATATACGAAGACTGAGCACGTAGCGTGAGTTAAATACATTAACGAGCGTGTTGAGCGAGATGCATATATTATCGAGCACGAAGCACTAGAAAAAACAAACAAAAAAAGGAAAATTTCAGCAAAAATGTTAATTTTTCATCCCAAAAAGGACAATTTTCAAACAAATTGTATACATTTTTATTAGGCTTATATTCAGTCACAAAATCAATTTCCTACCTAAAGAAAGGAATTTTGAACCAAGAAACAATTTTCAGTCGAAAAAGAAAAAAGTGAACTAAATTATTAAATACTTTCAACAAAAAGTTGAAAAAACTGTTTCCTCATAGTTTAAAAATCAATCAGTTGGTTGAAAATTCGTCTTCTTGATAAAAAATTAATCTTTTAAACATAGATGTCAAAATTCAAGTAACTTTTTATTCAAATTCATTATTTTATAATTTATATATATAATTTATTTTGTATATTTTAAAATAATTTTTTGCCTAATGTGAAATGGATTCGATCTCTTCAGAAATAATTTTTATAGCACTGCTTTTTTGTTGAAATTTAATTTATTTAACTGAAAATTCAACTATAGCATTTTTGGTTTTTTTACATGAATTTATTGAAATAAAAATTTGACTAACCACTTTTGGTTGTGAATTAATATTCTAGATGTTTCTAGATATGTTTGATTTCTATCTGACTTTTCAGAGAATTCAGCTATATTTTTCAAATTACACTATTTTAATTGAAAATTATTTTTTTTACTAAAAACTGAATTATCCTATTTATTGTCGAATATTAAGTTCATAATTGAAACTTCATCTGCTTTGGTTTAAAATTAATCTTTCTCATTTAGAATTAAACTATTTCCTTAGAATTCCTAGCTTTTGTTAAACAATTAATCTCTATAATGGTAAAATCTACTTCATTATTATTTGTTGAAAATTCATCATTTTTAGCTCCAAGCAGGCTTTCAAGCAGGAGGACTGCGGTTCGATCCCTGTACCGGTACAAAAGGAAATTTTTCTATGTACTTTAAACTGGGGCTCTAGTGGTTCGGAACCCATCTTAAACTGTAGGTCCCCTGAAAAGAGGTCAGTGTTCTCCCAGGGAAGGTGCTCCATGTCGAAGGGACTATTCCTTGGGAATTACTGAGCGACTTTGAGAGCCTCGAAAGAGAATCAGCGATTTCCGTGTGAAGGGGCTGGTCATTTTCGAGCAATTCACACGGGTGTGGCTCAATAGACCTCACGGTCTCCCCCGCCCACCAATGCAACCAACCAAGTATCGATTATACTATTTTTGTTTAAAAATTGATCGTTTTTACTTAATAATTTAATTATTTGTTACATTTTTTTGTTTATAGAAAATTAATCGTTTTGGTTTAAGATCGATCTTTTTTTGTTAAAGGTTTAACTATTTTGTAACAAATTCAACTGTTTTGATAGAGAATTGGGAAATTCAGAATATTTTTAAAAATTCGTCATTTTTGGTAGAAAAGTAATTTTCTTGGTTGAAAGGACCCCGCACTAAATGTATGGAAAAATGACTTTCGGTGGATTTAGCTGAAACTTTGTAATTTTTAATGTTATAAGTGCCGAATGAAATATCCGTGAGAAATAATCCAAAAAATGGACAGTTTTAGCGCTATGCGGCGCTAAGCACTCAAGATCAGTGAATAAAACGAATTAAAACAGATTTTGTTACAAAAGCGATGTCAACATAGAAATCACGGTTCAGATCGTGGTCTGTCGTGTTTTCGCCTACACCGTTGACTCATATAGCGCGCTTCTCAAAACGATCAAACGCTGAGCGCCCAAGATTTTAACTTGACTAATTCATCACTTTTTTAAAGGCAGAAATGGTACCCAAAGTAACATTAGTAACCAGTGCGCACATAACGATAATAATGTTTGTCTGTCATTTCTTTTGTGAAAGGCCCTTGAAAATGTGATTTCTTAGTCAAGTTCAAATCTTCTGCGCTTAGCGTTTGCCCGTTCTGAGAAGCGCGCTATATGAGTCAACGGTGTTTACTCATATTGTCATTGGTTTGGCTAAACATGTTACTGACCACTTCTTGATGCGTGTTTCGTATACAGACATCGCTTGTGTCGCTAAAGCTACTAGAATTGGTTCTATTCGCTGATCATGGGCGCTTAGGGTTCGGCCCTCTGGCGAAGGGTACAATGTTATTATTGATGATCGCACTAGTTACTAATATTACTTTGGATACCATTTCTGTCTTCAAAAAAGTAATTACTTAGTCAAGTTCAAATCTTGGGCGCTTAGCGTTTGATCGTTTTGAGAAGCGCGTAATATATCTCATTGGTTTGGCTAAACATATTACTAGACGGTAAAAAAAATTGAGCTGTGACAGGGATATTATTCCTTATTATAGCCAACATTTAGCTGGAAACGAACGAAGGAATTTAGAAAGATCCCTGGTTCAGCGAAAATGAATATCCTTGACCATTTTCCATACACCAGGGATATCGTATAGTCAAACCCCTAATAAGTATAGCTATAATAGGGATATTACGAATAGGTGTCTGAAACGATTATCGGAAGAGCGCCGGTACATTATGGGAGCAGCGAAATAAAATGGCGACAGTGTAATCGGGAGCAGTGACAGTTGAGATTTACTTTGGACAATTAAACGCTTTTTAGCACTTAAAATGTGCGCGATTGTTAATATTAAATGGAGTTTGTGACGCAGTAATAATAATTTACATTTGTTTCGATTGTAGGAGATATCTATATTGAAATATCAAGAAAAGCGATAAAAACAACAAACTTGACCTCCAAATGCATTACACGGATTTCAGGGAAATTCATTTTCGCAACACCAGACGAAAAATTGGCTACTGTAAGTTAATATATTTCTATAACAACTAAATTTTTTTTCTAATGTTAAGATAATACAATTATACATAATCTGTCGAAAATAATAAACTTTCGAACTTAGCAATTTTGTCCAAATTCCTGATTTATGAGAACAATTTACATAAAGGAACTAAGTGTGTAACTCTTCTAACTAAACGTTTTACCTAATCCAAGCGTACACTTTCTTTGAGTTTAATATATTCTCGATTCACTCGTTCACCTCAAGAATTTTTTTTCCGTGTAACTACTTTCTGATGCGCGATTCTTATAGTGACATCGCTTTTGTCGCTAAAGTTACTAGGATTGGTTTTATTCGCTAATCTTGAGCGCTTAGCGTTCAAATCTCTTGCGAAGGGTAGAATGTTATTATCGGTATGTGCGCTCTAGTCACTAACGTTACTTTTGGTACCATTTCTGCCTTTAAAGTAGTGATTAATTAGTCAAGTTAAGATCTTGGGCGCTTAGCGTTTTATAGTTTTGAGAAGCGCGCTATATGAGTCAACGGTATAGGCAAAAATATGACAGACCACGATCTGAACCGTGATTTCTATGGTGACATCGCTTTTGTAACAACATCTATTGTAATTCGTTTTATTCACTGATCTTGAGCGCTTAGCGCCGCATAGTGCTAAAACTGTCCATTTTTTTGGATTTTTTTTACGGATTTTTCGTCCTGCACTTATAATCTTAAAAATTACAAAGTTTCAGCTAAATCCACCGAAAGCCGCTTTCCCATACATTTAGTGCGGGGTCCTTTCAACTATTTATCATCAAATTCCCCTATTTAAAAAAAATTCAACTAATTTGTTGAAATATTAATTTTTCGTTGCTCAATATTTATTCTTTTAACTAAAAAATTAACTATCCTATTTCTGCTTGTATATTCGTATTTTTATTAGAAAATTTATTGAGGTGGTCAGGGTCAGTCTGTAAATTGTTACGAAGCGTGCGAGTCACCATGTTTACTCGTCTTACTTTTATATAATTCTTTTGTTTAATGTAGCCTTTTACTAGAAGGCAGGAACTTTAACACACTTCTGTTAATAAACTATACCTCGTTTTTTGGTTCTAAACAAGTAATGAAGTAACTCAGTGACTTTTTTTACCATTATACTCAACCCCGCTATGAATTTTGCTTTATTTAGTGCTATTTCTCATCATTCTTTCAAACCCAGGTCGATTTTCTTAAATTCAAAATGGCGGCCCCAATTTAGCGTCTTGAAGTTGCAAAAATGCTGAAAAATACATAAAAATAAGTTATTAAACGGCTAAAAGATTTTATTGCTTTTTTTAAATATTAAAACAATTATCTTTATTTTTTCTTACAAACCCAGTTCAATTTTTTAAATTCAAAATGGTGGCCCAAATATGGCGTGTAAAAGTCGCAAAAATGTTGAAAAACGTATTAAAAGATGTTATGAAACGGCTGAAAAGTCGTTATTGCTTTTGTTTTTCATATTAAAACAAATATTATCGTTTTTTCTTTCAAAGCCAATTCAATTTAAAAAAAATTCAAGATGGCGGCTCCAATATGGCGTCTCAAAGTTGCAAAATTGCGGAAAAAGGCATAAAAAGAAGTTATTAAGCAGCTAAAAAGTCGTTATTGCTTTTCTTTTTAATATCAAAACAAAGTTTGTTATATGTTATTTCAAACTCAGTTCGAGTTTTTTCCAATTTAAAATGGCGGCTCCAATATGGCGTTTGGTAGTTACAAAAAGCTCAAAAACATACATATAAAAGTCTTTATTCAATTTTTTAAATAAATTTTTAAGTTAAAAAAATTGAAAGTTTTCTCTCTGCATTTAACAGGGTTGAGACTATCTCAATTAGAACCTGCATAACTTGTTTCTTTTTTTAATTAAAATTTTAGTTCTGTTTTTGTTTTTCATGCTTATTTAAGTTAGTACCTTATAATGTTTAAAGGTTTCGTGTCAGAAAAAATCTTTGAATTGCCAGCTCTCTTGAACTAACAAAAAACCCATGGGCATCATGAATTTCAGTAAACTTATGGCAATCTGCTGATAGGTGTACACTTCCAAATCATTGTCTTCCTATAGAAGAATTTATAAGTCAATTTATATCTCATTTAAATAATTTTATTGTACATCATTTTAGCGCCAATAAACAATCTGAGTACATGATGAATCTTAGGGAAAATCTTACAGAGAAAGATATAATACTGCATTGTGATTTTTCAGAAAATTACATTTACGTTGCACAGAATGCCGTACCAGGTTTTTACTATAATAACAATGATTGCAGTATTCATTCTGTGTGTATACATTATAAAAAAGAAAATTAAATAAAACATCAAAGTTTTATATAATTATCTGACTGTAGAACTTGTTATACAACTTCAGTTTATGTCATGCAGAAAACTATTATACCTGAAGTAGAAAAATTATGTCCCAAAGTACAATGGATTATGTATGTGTCAGATAATCCAAGGCAGCATTATAAAAATAAATATGAAATGGTAAAGTTGATGCATCATAAAAGTGACTTCTGTGTTAATGCTGAATGGACTACTTATGTTGTAGCGCATGGTAGAACTCAATGTGATTCTGTAGCTGGCAAATTTAAAACTGATACTGACCGTGCCAGCTTGCAAGCTAAACCAAATGAAGCAATTTTAACAAGTGAATCTATGATTATATGGGCAAAAAATTGCTTTGAAAGTATACAATTCTTCTGTTATGATCAAAAAATGTATGATATGGCTAACAGATTTTTAAAGAAAAGATTCACTAATCCACCTTCAGACCCTGAAATTCATGATGCCCATGGGTTTTTCGTGAATTAAAGTGAGTTGGAAATTGAAAGAGTTTCTTCCGATATTAAACCTTTAAACATAATAACAGAGTAACTGCAAAATTTATAAAAAATTGTATAAAGACTTTTATATGTATGTTTTTGACTTTCTTGTAACTACTAAACACCATATTGTGGCTGCCATTTTGAATTTGAAAAAAATCAAACTGAGTTTGAAAGAATAAATAACAATCTTTTTTTTGATATTAAGAACAAAAGCAATAACGACATTTTAGCAATTTAATGACTTTTTATGCGTTTTTCAGCATTTTTGCAAATTTGAAACGCTATATTAGAGCCGCCACCTTGAGTTTGAAAACAAATTGAACTGGGCTTGAAAGAACAAACAATAATCTTTATTTTAATATCAAAAACAAAAGCAATAACGACTTTTTAACCATTTAAAACTTCTTTTTATGCGTTTTTCAGCATTTTTGCTACTTTTACACGCCATATTTGGGCCACAATTTTTAATTTTTAAAAAATCGAACCAAGTTTGAAAGAACAACTTGTTAGCATTCTTTTAAGCTAAAAATATTTATTGTTTTTGCTTGTGGTATGTAATTTTTTCTCAGTTATGGATAACTGGCCCATAATTTTGATAATTTTGAGTCACCATATTGGATCCGCCATATTGGTATTCACAAAAAGCCACGTTTATTTTGAAAGTACTTTCTTTAACGAACATTTTAAGCCCAAAATAGCTTCTATAATTTGATTACATTTTTGCCCACAGCCATGATCCGTTTGACATGAAGCGACACACAAACAGCGAATGATTCTGAATTTTACTTTTCCAGTTCTTTTGTGTGTAATATCTTTTTTTGTCGCTTTTTTACATTTGCGAATTCTTTGAATTTTAATAATTTTAATAATTCATAATCATTATAAATACTTATAAATTTAAATGTAATGTAATTATAAAGTCTAACTATAAATAAAAATGATCAAACTTGTTCGAGTTTTCTATACTCTTATTGGAAAAAGGGGTTTCAATTTCAACGGGCCTCAGATTTCCGTCATTAGGGTTAAATTGACAACATTGTCCCAAAAACATTCAAAATCTAAAGAGCATTCAGGTTTACTAAGATAACCTTAGCCGCTGATTCTCATCCAACAAAAGTACTGAATATTAATCTTCTCGCTAATTATCCGAACATCCAAATTGTTTTAAAACGTCCCGAAAATGTTAAATTCATTCCCGCGCTATTTTCGAAAAAACAAGTTTTAAACTATACTATGTTTCCCGAGAAAAGACTCTACATACACGCATGTGGGTTGTCCTTTCTTGGTGAAGAAGTGTCCTAACCCTTTTTTCACACGTGGTTTCTTAAGTCCCGACTTACAGGATTCTGAGGTAGACACTTAAATTTTTAACTCACGAAGTCTTTTTGTAATTGAAAAGTAAAAAATTATTGATGCTGCAATTACCGACTACAAAGTAATATATTCAGAATGTGCGAATTATCCCGATTTAAACGATATACCATTTGTCCATAAAGGTAGAAAATTGGAAAAATGGTGTACGCGAAGGAAACCAAAATTGGTCGTTTTGTAGGGTCTTCTCTTGAGGAATAGAGTATGCAAGTCTAGGACACAAAACATGTGAGTAAGTGTGCATGTACTTCGAAGTTCGAGGTTTGTTTTGAAGAACAGATGACAATGACTCCATTACATGGCGCCACCGCCGGCAGAGCGGCGGCTAGCTTCCCGCGCAACACAGTCAAAACACCAAAAGAAAAAAATTCATATCTTCGGAACGAGCCCCAAATACCTTTCAGGTTTTTCCGAGTTTTGTTTAGGAATGTTTGGAGCTTATTTTGTGTAAGTTGCGTGAAAATCAGTGCTGTCAGAAAAAAGTTCTGGGGGTATCAATATGGGCCATTTTTTAATAAGTGCCATTACCGTTACAGTAGTGTCTGAAAAATACCCTCATTTTTTTGAAAAATTATCAGTGCTAATTGCTCTGTAAACGTGCTACAATTGCGCAAAAGCATTAGGACGAATTTTTAAAGCACAGTTGGAGTAATATCGAAAAAATGCGAACTTGTCGATCAAATTTATCAAGGCTGAAAGATTCTAGAATTTTTCGAAAATGGTGCTTTTTCCCCGAAATTTCGAACTTCCAAGGTCTGTCAAATCTTAGAGTTTTCACTGAATGAGCTGAAACTTGGCGAATCATCGTCTTTCACAAAGTACTGCCACATAAAAAGCGGCTGGGAAATCCGTGACATGTGTGCGCAACAATTTCACAAATTTCGCTAACCTGACATATACGGTGCAAGGGAGGCACTTTTAGTTTTACGCAATGTTTGCAGAACTCGTTTTTGGCTGCAGCATTGCAATATATTATTTACCAGTTGTCACTTGAAGAGATCTATTTGAAGTGTAGAAGAATAAGTGACTTCTGAAAAACGCCTGTTTTACTGTTATAGAGCAAGTTTCATTTCTTTTAGGCACCATGCTCATGTAATGGAATGACCTATTTAAAATATAAAGTGTTGCACCTTTAAATAACCAATGCATTTTGTATCTGGTTTTAGAATCATCAGACGCTGAGTAAGGGAAAGAAATCGTGGAGTGTCAGGTTGGGCTTATCACGTCAGAGTCAATCACCAGATGATCTTGTAAAAGGCTGGGGAACTATAAGTGGTGGGAGCGCACTATCTCATCAAATGATTTATGAAGATCCATGGCTGTACGGAACAGTTCGGGCCTCTCGATCTGGACAAGATCCACGAGCTTTCTTAACTTCTCCCCCTTCACCAGGAGCTCCTATCCTCATACTATGTTCCTGTCCAGAATTTCTGAGTGGCTCTACCCGGAAGCTGAGCAACTGCTGGAAATGCGGAGATCATCGACTGGGTAGAATACCCTATGGTGGCACCTGCAGGTTGCAAACGACACCTGCGAGAACCCGGGCGAGCTTAGCAGGTACGTAGTTTTCTCTAACAATATTTCTGATCCATTTTTCGTAAGAATTGTCTTTTTATAAAGGATTTTTTGTAACACTTGCACGGTATGTTGGATTTTTAATTCATTCATAGCCTACATTTATAGTGGTCTAAAATAACTTTTTCGTACAGAAAAGGGTCCCTAATGGACATAACCAAATGTATGATCAATTTCTCGATTTTAGAAAATTACAGAAAGTACGGAGATCTGACTCCTTTGAAGATTGCCGGGCTGTCCATCGAATTGCTTTAAGCTCTTTTCTGCCTTAGGCTGTAAACTTTACAATCCTAAAAATCAGACTACAGTCAAATCTGGATTTAATGTCAATTTTTGTACTGAGCGTGACATTAAATCTAGAGTCTCGGAACTTTTTTTTCTCTCCTGTTTTTACCTTTCTTTTTTCTCTTCTATTTTGTGACGTTCGATTGAGCACCGCAAATCCTCCCGCAGATGCTCTCTAGTCCCCGCCGCGTGGCATCAGTTCTCGGAAACATGAAATGAAGGATCACGGAATCCAGGTTTGACTGTATTTTCCACAATCGCTACAAAATATTGCCTTGTATCAATTACTTGAGATTTTGAATTCTTTAATTCCACTGACACATGATTACACTTTTATTCAAGGAATACTGAGGCCCTCAGTAGACGACCCTTACGATCAAATGCGACGGAATTGTCTAATTGAACCAAGATCGCGAGCCAGAAGCATCTCCCCCCATCGGCAAATTGGACAAAGAGACACTCGAAGTCAATGCTTTATGCGAGGTTCAAACATTTTCACTCAAGAGCCTTCCTTCTCACGAATAGATTGTTTTAATGCTACAGTGAACTTTAATGAAACCGATTGTCAAAAACCTCACTTATCAAATATGAATGACCAGTCGTCTGATATCAAAAACCGTACAGATCATAGAATGACTTCCGGGAGATTAATTGGGATTAAAAACAAACTCCGGAATATAAAAAACGATGGGCAGAAATCCTCACCTCAAACTTCTAAGAACACCCAGCGTAAGTCTGTTGACGAAAACTGGAAAGACACAGTCTTAAAAACAACCTTACCTTCCTCAGCAGCTGTCAATGACTCACGAAAAAGCATTTTGGAGTGTCACGTTAATCCCTACCTCCTGGTGAAGAAACGCAACAAGGCTGAAGATGACCTCAGCGACGACCTTTCGGAAAACTCCCTTGAACACGATGAAACTCTCACCAGTCATTTTGACTCCTCCAAAGTAAAATCAATAGATAGGATAACAAACCCGAGTTCTGTAGCAGCGATTGGCGGACAAAGAATAAAAGTCTTCAACGAACATAGGGAGGTCTTCGATGAAGGGGGTCTTCACGTCACAAGGCTTCCGATTCCTAAAATGTCTCCAAAGAGACCTTCTAGAAGAATCAAGGAGGCCAAAAATGTGCTAAGGAGTATTCTAAAAAAAGATAGATGTGAGGGCAAAAAAAAGAACGTCCTCTTTAACGTTGATAATGTTATCTTTGCACCAGAAAAGCCACCAGAGATTAGCGCATCCAGGCGAACTAGCAGAAGTTCCATCGGAGGTATAGAACCGGAAGAGGTAGAGAACACAATCGTGCTCGAAACACAAATAATTGAAGAACGGAAGTTCATTACTATTCCGAACATCAAAGATCCATTGAAGCAGGAGAAACTGAAATTACCGGAAGCCAGGATCCTACCAATATTAAAGAGTGTGGCGCCTATTGACAGGATAAAGGTAGACAAAATCGTGCCTTTTAGGCAGCTCGAGACTCTCGGGAACAAGGACATGGAGGCGACGGCTGGTGTCATGATAGAGTCAAAGAGAAGTCAAGCAGTTCTTGGGATGAGGAAAGTCGAACAACATTATGATAAGAAAAAAGAGAAGAAGTCGAAGCGAGACGATGAGCGGATTGGAACGGCATACGAGACTGAACTAGAAATTGAGATCGATGAGCTTAAGCCGCAGCTGTCGAACATTCCTATTGATGGGAGTGATCTGATTCTAAAGTCTAAAGGTCAGTGGTGTATTTTTTAATTCTTGCCTTTAAGGCCATGTGATGAGTATAACAGCTGATTAAGTCAGCCCTAAGATCAATATTTTTTCACCCATATTGAAAAATAAAAGTTTAAATAACGCGGAAATTTTTTTCGGGAGATGTTAATAAATATTAAAGGATCGTTTGTGGTCTTGCAAAGAGTTGGAGGAAGAAAAAAGTTGATTTATGCAAATAATGATTATCGACGGATACATTTAGTTTTTACAGCAGAAGTTTGACTTTTAGCTTTCTCTGACGGTAATCATGCAATCTGCTTTACCTACAGAGCCCTAGAAGTTCGAAATTATCTACTCGCTGCGCTAGTGCTGCTTTGACACAGCTGATACCAGACTGATACGTATGTCAGAAAAAATATGTTTATTTGCATTTCAAGTGCAAACATTAGTTTTTGCATTATTTGTGCATAATGTTCGTGAGCGATTTTTGTTGTTTTGCCCCACTTTGATAAATATAAACCTCAAAATTAGCCCATTGACAACATTGCAAACTGCTTGCAGGGCTTGACGACAGCACGTTCGGTATTTCTCAACACAGTAATTAAAAAAGAAACTTTTTTCACAATTCTAATTATTTAAGACCAGAGACATATTTTTGCATACCTTCTATTTATCGTGCAAAATTTTTAACACCATATCTCATTCCGCGTGGACGTAAGTTAGGAAAGAAAATATCCACTGGTATTTTCTTCAAAAAAAAAATTTTTTTCTCAAAATTTCCACCGGAACAAAACAGAGACATGGACTTTATTACCGCCTCTTTCATTTCCCCAACTTTTAGAGCGATACTTCATTTCGTTTAGACGTAAGTTGGGAAAGAAAAATTGAAGACCAGGTTTGGTCACGTGACCCTCTCGTCACATGGCCTTAATGGTTCATGACTGCGTACTTATTTCGTTATTCGATCTGCCCTTCAAAACGTGATCTCGCGTAATTTTTAAAATTAAATCCAGGTTTCTGTAGAGAAACTTAATCTTTTGAATTTGACCTTTCATGAACAGTTATATTTCTAAAGAATAATTACTAATTTCTCTGGAAGTTCTGTATTAGTTCTGAGAATTTCAGTGTTACTTAATAAATAGATTTATTTGAATTAATTGAAGTTGTCACTGATAATTCCATTCTTTCAGTTCAAGAACTCTTAACGGTGTTAGGTATATTCAAATGGCACAACAAAATTTACACGAAATCTTTAATAGACTTTTTTATACACTTTCAACTAAATGACGTCAAACCTAGACGAAACCAATGTTTGCAATAAAAATGAATTAGAAATATGTTAAACGCCAAATGCAATTTCGACCATTTCACTAAAAAATTAATATTTCAGCGGTAAATTGTTATTAAGAAAAAATATTTCTGGGATTAACTCTTTATAATATAGTTTTTTAAAAACAATTACTGTTATATAAATCGGTTCCAAAAACCGCACTTATTTTATCGCCTCAAAATGATGTAATTTGAAAAGGAGATTTTTGGGATAAAATTGAATTATTTATAAGAAAATAGTGCTTTTATTGCGGAAACATTTATTTATACAAAATAAAAAATGTAAAAACAATTGAAAAATGGATAAAAAATTATAGAAAAATAAACAGAAAAAATCTGTTTGCATGATTTCACTTGCCTCAAAAATGGCAAAAAGTTACGCCGGCGGGCAGTTATAACGAATTCGTCATCGATAAAACTTTCACAACGAATACTGACGCACGTTTGTGTATTCAAACACAGTGCTCTTACGATTTTTTAGGGGATTCCTAAGCCCGCTGACTTCTTCCTTTCGAGATACAAAAAAGTGAGAATCAAAGCATTGACGAATTCATCATAGACGCCCGACAAAGGGTTGATTTTTTTGTATAATTATATCAAAGTTAATCGCAAGACAAAATTCATAATAAATACAGAATTATAGTATTATTTGTAACTGGAAATTAGGAAAAAAAAATTAAAACTTTGAGCACAGAAATTTTCGCGGGGCCGATGTAATGAACGGGGAGGCTCCCCACCTTAGTGTGCCCGCTCAAGTTATGAAGCATTCGGCTAGTTCACGCCTATCCCTAAGTTTATAGTTAATATGGTTCGAGGGACAGTAGTTTCCGTGGAATAGGTTGGGTCCCGAGAGATAGGTGGGTTCCTGGAGGTTCGATGGAGACCAGAGAAATAGGTGGATCCCGTAGGATAATGAGAGTTATGTGGGAACCCGCGAGATAGTGTTCTACGGGATAAGGGGATTCCGAGGAGTAAGATGAAGATTAATTGGTTCCCGACGGATAGGGGACGTCCCAAAGAATAGGAGATTCCTCTTGGATTGCAAGGGGCCCGAGGTATGGTCGTGGACCCTTGGGATAGCTGGGGACCCGTGGGATAGCTGAGGACCCGTAGGATAGCTGGGGTTCTTAGGGATAAGTGGGGTGCCATGAGATAGGATGTCCCGATTGAAAAAGGACGACGGACAGATAAACGGACAACCAACCAAAACTATAGCTCAGGGCTACTAGTTGATTTCTATGATTTCTATAACAATTGGACAGAGTACACAAGAAATATTGCAAATTTTCTATTCATTATAAATAGTCTTGGGTGGCCATTTTTGAAGCATCAGAGAGGGTACTGAACACAATAAAAATTTAAATTCGATCTTTTTCCTTTTAAATATATCGTGACGCTAAAGTAATAACGTTCTATTTTGAAGTATTATTGCCACTTAATTTTTATTCAGTCTGCATGTGAATTAACAGGAATAAGTTGAAAATAAAGAGACTTCTTAAATTCAAGATTCAACCCTATGTTTCTGTACACAGAAAAATATATATTTGTGAACTCAAATTAACTGAGATCAGTTGTATTGTGTATAAACAATGTATTTGCATTGCAGTCCTTGAGATTTTATGATAATCTCGTATGGCATTAAAAAAGCGACATTTTTTTTCTTGGCTTTTTTCATATCGTGCGTTATTCGGCTTAAAATGTTCATTCTCGTGTGTTTTTTAGTATCTTGTAAATGTTACAACTGTTTTTTAAAATTTTGATCCAAAACGGCTGGCTCACGAACTTGACATTTAGTTTAAAACAATAGAGAGTGTGCCGAAGGCCAATCTAATAGATACATTTTTCAAAAGTCATCGTGCTCACAGACGGACAATAAGTTTACTTACACATCAATGATAAGCGTGTAATCGTTTTTTTTATAATTTTAAAAATGATATTGATTTATGTATACAATTTAGATATAATTTCAAAACAATTATAATTTCTGAATGTTTTGTACACAACCCGAGTAAAAATATTTCGTCTTGAGTTTGACTTGATTCTTGAGTTCGTCTCCAAGGCGGCTGTGTTCGCTGGCGGCTAGGGGTGAGACTTAGTAGTCGAAACACGTAAGTGTTGAGTTTATGACTAATGTTCACGACGGATTTTGAAGACAAGTCGTTATGGAGAAATCTTGAGACCAGAATAATTGTTGGAACGATCAAAACAGAATTTTTTGCGTATGAAAAAAATTTCATCGTTTTTCTTGAGCGATTTTAAGAGGGAAAATATTCTGCTGATTTTTTCGTAGGCCTTTTATTTTTTTAAGAAAAAAATCTCAAACTTTCGAAAAAAGTGATTTTCGCCATTTTCGAACTTCAATTACTCCCGATAGGATTGATATTTTGCAATTTTGCCAGTTTTGCGGCTCGCAAGCCAGCGCTCCTGCGCCTGGCGGAAGGCGTGTGGCTCACTGGAGTACAGAATATTATTTTATGTTTAATTCCCGCTTGGTTTATTGTATTTATTTTGACATGTATTATGTTTCATGCAAGCGCAAAATTTGCAACAAAGTATTCCCATTCGACAACAAATACACAAATCTCTGCTGCAAACCTTAGAATTACATGCAGGAACTAATTCGTCTACAGGTGGAATCAAAATATCAACTCTTTGAGGAAGCAGGAGTTCGTTTTTTACTACGAACCCATATAAGGTTGGATCCAAGCTATTTTGAGGTAAAAGTAAAGTATTATTTTGCATATTTACAACATAAAATGCCAGCAAAATATGTAATTTGATAGAATTCAAAGTTGGGGGTAAGTGTTCTTTCGTCGAGTGATTGGAGTGATGGTAACTCCAAAATCTCAAATCATCAAACGATTTATAATGTGCGAATTGATTTACAACATTGACCAATATACCAAGATGTATTCGGTGAAATACATCGTGGACAAATACTGCACCTAGAACTAGGCTACCGGCCTTCCGCCACGGAAGCAGAATTAGAAAATATCAATACTATCGGCCGTAATTGAAGCTCAAAAATGGCGAAAATCGCTTTTTTCGAAGGTTTGACATTTTTTTCTTAAAAATCTAAGGGTCCTAAGAAAAAATCAGTGCAGTACTTTTCCTTTTAAAATCGCTCAAAAAATACGTCGAAATTTTTTTCATATGCAAAAAATTCTTTTTTGCTTGTTTAAACAATTATTTGTTTATAACTTTTTTTGACCTCTCGGACGGACAGCCTCCCTCGATATTCGTGTTCAGCGGGTCAAAATACATGAAAAACACTTGTCCCAGAGCATCTAAATTAAAAAGGTAGCCGAGAACCCCTTGGCGTCTAGACTAGAAGGGGCAGTCGTCATTTCCTCCACGGCTACCTGTGTACCCTTTCCCTTCCAGTGTGCAGCGATACGACCATAATTATAAATAATTCATAAATTTAAACAATATATACAATTTTCCACTTTTTCAGTTATGGTGGATTAATAGTTGATTCAAGTTAACAAAAATAAGTGTCTAAACAAGTTATTCTTATTACTTATAACAATATTCTCCTTCAATGTTTATCGTATATTGCAATTTTTTTCTATAATTTTTTTAATTTAGTCCACTTTCAATTTGCAGTGAGATAATAATTAATTTAAGTTAAGAAACTTTAGTGTTTCAAGAAGCTTTTAAATTATATACATTCTTTAACTTAAAATTTAAATTTAATTCAATTTTAATCATAACTATTGACGAAGCATTCAGTATCATTAAAACAATGTCTTATAACGAAATACAACATTTATGGAAAAAATTACAATGTAGTAGTAAAATTTTTTAACAAATTTTTTCAAAGTGGTCAGAAAATATTGCAGTCCCTTGAAAATGGCCATGCAGTAAAAATATCAAATTACAAACAACTTTTTAGTTGAATAATTATTTAAGTATTCTTTAAAAAATGTTCTGTTTCTTATAGACAAAAAGTTTATTTTGAAAGGCGAACAATTTTCCTTACTTTTACAAAAATAATTGTTATGATAAAAGAACATTTATTTCCTATTTTCACAAATTCTTCAGATACAATGTTTAAATTTAAAAACAGAATTATATAATTATATAACTACAATGTTCTTTTTTACAATTTCATTTTTTTGTACAGTTGTGAAGCTAGAAATAATAGGTCAAAATGTTTTAGCTCTGTAAGCGCATTCTTCTAAAAGAGAGCAGTTTCGCAGGCGAAGAGAAGATAGATATCATCCCCTCCCTTTTTAAATGTTAAGGGCAGTATAGTGTAAGCTTTTATCGTGGGGCCGTGCCAGCAGGGCCTTAGCTCCAGATTCATTCCTTGTCTGACAGCTACGACTGCAATTTGTGTTTTATTTAATAAACTATATGGCCAGGTCTACATCCGTTAACATGAGTGGGAAACTTAAAATTAGGTACACTAATAAACACACAATAATAAGAAGAAAGAAGCAGTGGCAGACGGAATTAAGAAAAATCCATCTTCACAGACGGAAAATACCCCCCTAGTAGCTACGAATGCAGATATAATCGGCACGCTACAAAAATTATCAGACCGGATGTTCAAAATGGAAATCGCGATAAATACTCGTAAAGAAGGAATTCGTTCTTCAGCAAAGAATTCGCATTTGGTTACTTCGGACGAAAGCGAAAGGGGGAACGATGATGAATCTCGAACAGGTAACGATACCGCGCTGCATATAGAATCTGAACCAATTGATCGTAGGATTCCACAAAGGTTGTCGAACGAAAGAGTAACAACTCCCAGTGGAGTCAACCCTACAAGAGAAACTTTCGCTGCAAGAGACATAGTCAAATTAATTAAAAAATTCAACGGACAAGACGATATGGGAGTGGAACCCTTCATCGTTCTTATAGTAAGAATTAAATCACAGTGTTCGAATCCAGGTGTTTTATTAGACTGGATCATCGCAGAAAAAATCGAAAGAGAAGCTGAAAAATCTATTCGTTTCTTATCAATTCAGGGTTATGATAATCTTTTGAAAGCTCTTAGAAATAATTTTAGAACTACCGGATCACTAGAAACTCATCGCACAAAACTTTCGCAAGTAATTCAAGGAGCTGGGGAAAGTACGCAGAATTTCAATGCACGATTCACCCAAAGAATGCAAAAACTTTTGTATGCTGTTAAGTCGAAAAATCCCTTAACACATGAACGAGAAATTTGCATGAAAAACGAAGAGAAAACAGTTCTCGAAAAATACATCATGAATTAAAGAGAAGAACTTTCAGACCGAGTTTTAAGCAAAAATCCCAGCAATGTTAGAGAAGCACAATAAATGACAATCCAATACGAAGTCTGGTTAACGGAAAGAAGTAAAATTCGCCAATCCAAAAACACGATTAAGCCGCAATTACCAATTCGCACAACTGTCAATAAATCTCCTTTTAAAAGCTTAAACTCTCAATTAAATAAACAAAAATTCCCTTCATTAAACAATCCTCTAAATTACAGCATACCTTTGCAGCAGAGAATCCAGTTATTTTGCAGTCACTGCAAAATCCCTGGACACACCGAAACTGAATGTTTCTCCAAACTGTTCTTCTCCAAGAAGAAACGGAAGAAGAAGATATCAAAGAAACGGAAACAGAATCGGAGATAGAGTATTAGCAATATCTGGAAGATTATATTCTATCAGAAGATAATTACACAGAGCAACTAAACCTGTAAAACTATTAGTTGATAGTGGCTCATCGATAAATCTAATAAAAGAAAATTGCATTAATAAATATCAAATAGAGAATTTCAATGAACAAAGAGTTTTTAATGGGAAATGATAAGCACCGGACAAACGAAGTCACCAAGTTTAAGTTTCAAGGGAAAGAACATATCTTCGTAATTGTACCAGAGAATTTATCCATACCCGAGGAAAGCATCATCGGAACACCATTTCTGTACTCTTATCAGTTCAACTTGTCAAACAGCTCCCTTCAGCTCGATGATAAGGTCTAGTTCTTGGAGTACGATGGTGTGTTCATCCCCAAAAACACCATAAAAATGATGAGCGTGACAATAAACAAAAATCAGGGGCGCATTCTCATAGAAGATAATCCCTACATTCCAAATTCCATTTACCGTATTGTTGACTCAGAGGTTATGATTTCCGTTAATATCGAAACCGAATAAAACTTGAGATTAAGTGATGAAGAGATAAAGTACAAGTATATATATATGTCGCCTCACCATTTAATTAATTCACCCCTTTGGGTAGTCTCGAAAAAACGCGACGCGCCGGGAAAATCTAAATGGAGGCTTGTAATCGATTTCAGGAAGTTAAATGAAAAAACAGATCAAGATGTCTACTCACTTCCTCTAATCGACGAAATTCTGGACCACCTTGGAAAAGCAAAATTCTTTTCAGCCTTTGATTCGAACTCAGGATTTCATCAAATTCCCATGGATTAAAACTCGAAAAAATATGCTGCATTTTCTACACCTGAAGGACATTTTCACTATAACCGCATGCCTTTTGGACTTAAAAATGCTCCAGAATCATTTTAAAGAATGATGAATACAGCATTAAGAGGACTGTTAGGAACAATATGCTTTGCTTATGTGGACGTCATTGTTGTCTTTGGTAACACACTCGAAGAACACAACGAACATCTGGTTCTTATTTGAACGTTTACGGGCTACTGGACTTAAACTTCAACCAGACAAATGTGAGTTTCTTTGATCGGAATTAGAATATCTGGGACACGTAATCACGAAAAACAGTGTAAAACTAAACCCATATAAATTATCTGCTGTCCACAATTTCAAATAAGCCGAGAAACAAAAAGAAGTTATGTCTTTCTTGGGACTAGCTGGATATTACCGAAAATTTATAAAAAACTTCTGTACGGTAGCTAAACATTGAACAGCACTGACAAAGAAAAATCATCCCTTTAACTGGACGCCATCTTGCAAAACAAGTTTTAAAATGTTAAAAGATGCTCTTTGCTCTGCACCGGTATTAAGATATCCCGACTTCAAAGACACATTTAGTTTGACCACCGACGCAAGTAATGTTGGACTGGGGGCAATTTTATCGCAACTTTATCGCAATTTTATCGAAAATTTATCGCAGGCTTTTTAACGTAAAGGACCTTTCATCTAGGTTAATGAGGTGGAGATTTCAGATTGAAGCATACACATAAAGGTCGTGCATAAAAAAGGGAAGGAAAATAAGGCAGCTGACGCGCTTTTGAGAATGCACCCCATTCCAGATCAAAATCTCTCAGAAGAGAATTCCAACATCAACCAAGTAGATGATTCTCAAGAAGTTGATGAGATTGATACACCATCATTATCAGGCGAAGATAATAAACCAATTTCTGAAAGATTGCGAAATCATGAAGGGACGCATGAAAAGGAAATTCAAACCGATTATGCAAACTGGAAAAGAAACCGCCTGTCTCGTAAATTAAAAATTAAACCTGTCGCCAACGGAAAGAATTGGATTAAAATTAGCAAACAAAACATCTTCTCTTTGCTTTGAATCCAGTTACCAGACTATGACGAAGGAAAATGGGTCAAACTCCTCTACATCAAAATTAAAGATTTCACCAGAAACAAAACCTGGAACATACTTAAATTTCATATGGAGGATCCCTTGATAAAAATCACGAAATGTGTACGCATCGGAGATATTTTGAATTTTCTATCGCAGACAAAATTCACAGAATGTCCATTTTTCCTTTGCGAACGACCTGATAAAAAATTGAGTGAAGAAGATAAACAAAATCTGTTGAGGGAATCACACGGAAACGTGGCCACTGTTCAGTTTGGAGAAAATAAAACATCAAAAGACTACGCGAACAAACGTCATGGGAAAATATTGAGAAAGACGCAATCGAATTTGTTAAAAAATGTCAAGCATGCCAACGTGAAAAACTAACCTCAATTCGCCCTAAAGTTAAAGCAGCCATTCCGGAAATGCCCACGCAGCCGAATGAGAAGATCGCGATGGACATAGTTGGTCCATTACCGAAATTTGAATCTAATAGCTTAGCACTTAATACCACAGTTCACGAGAGTACAAGTTTAACGCCGTTTGAAATGACATTTGGAAGAAAAGCCAATTTACTTTTAGCCTTAGCAACAACTACGTCCTTAACCCATCAAAAATTGTTAGGCATTTGGCTAAAGAGACATGAAGAATACTTGGAAAAGGTAAGGACTGCCATTCAAAAAACACAGGAACGATTAAAAAGGCAGCAAGATGCAAAAATAATCGTCAGTAATCCTCTTTTCGAACCAGGAGATTTAGTACTACTGCATGATGATAGCAAACGAACAAAATTAGAAAGTGAATGGCTCGGACCTTACACCATATGCAAACGCGTCCGTTGATCTGATTATGAACTTTTATACAATAATCAGCATTACAATGTACATGCTAATAGGTTGAAGCCCTTCTACCAATAGCTTCATCGGTTCATTTTATGTTTCTTTTTAGAATGAATTTCACTTGGGTACTGCTATTATTGTTCTTGATCACATCTGCTAACGTGACCCTCACTTCACTCGATGGATCCTCTATCTTCGCCGAGGATCTTGGTACAGCAAAAATCTATCACACTACATGGAGACTCATTTCGTCTGTCGACACACACGGCATTGACAAAAGATACGAACGACTTAGTCTCTTGTATAGATCCGTCTCCGAGCGATGTAATCAACGTTTAGAATAATTTAAACTAGAAACATTAAAATCCCGAATTAAAAGATTAAATGTTCGAAGATTGTTGCTCAATTAGTTATTAGGAAGGAATTGGTATAAAAGGGGAGCTTTTAATTTTATTGAAAGCATATACAAAACACTTTTCGGTACACTATCTGAAAAAGATTTAGATTATATCAACCAGGAACTTGATCAACTGTATTCCCAAAACAAAATGTTAAAAATGTCATTGCAAAATCAAGCTAAAGTAATTAGGACTATTTCAAATTCGGCCGCACAATGATGACCGTTGTTATATCAGAATTAAATGAAGACATATCGCTATTAATCGATACAATAAATGACGGTAAACATGGAATATTACATCCTTAAATTTTACATCCGACTACAGTTATAGAGAGATTTAAGCAATTTGAAGAAGGAAACAATGAAAAGCATGCCATTCCATTAGTAGAGGAAAATTATCAATACTTGATTGATATTGCCGGAATAACCGTTTGATTGATAATTTACTGCGAAAATTCAAATTACGAAAAGTCAATAACAGGAGTAACTTTAATTAAAGCTCTAGATAACTGCATCCTACATGCAGAATACACTATTGTAAAATTAAGCAAAACAAAAGTAAAAACGCAGAATTTTTCGTACCGAAAAAACGTAACAATTCCATTCTAATTTAAAATTTAAATCTTGTAAGAAATGAATTCCTACCCTTGAAAGGACAAATAAATGACCAGGAATTAAAATCAGCCGGAAAATCTTTAGATGAGATAGAAAATGTTTTGAGTAAAGTACAGAGTATTAAAAGATCTCATTCTTGGAAAGAACATGCAACGAGCATTCTTTCTTACTTAGGCTACACTTCGTTAATCCTTAACTCAATATTTGCACTTTATAAATGAGAGTTTACGAAATAATCAGAAATGTCTTCCTAGCCTCTGCATTAATTTTTGTTCTACGACTAATAATATAAACAACGAAATAATACCACAAGTTGTCGCCTACGTACCAGCGAGCCCTTTTACGATTGACTTAGAGAGTAAGTTAGATAATAAACCTATTAAGTTTGGAAGGAATTAAGCTATGAAAGTACAAAGAATTTCGGGATAAATTCACTCTAACAGGGGAGGTGTGAAGCTAGAAAGAATAGGTCAAAACGTTTTAGCTTTGTAAGCGCATTCTTCTAAAAGAGAGCAGTTTCGCTTTCTTTCAAACAAATAATTTTAAAACTGAAAACACAATACATTTCAATTTCAAAAATTGAAATTATAAACATTTTGAAAAATAAAAATAATTTAAAGAGATACAAAGCTTTGTTAAAGAAGAATTCGTATACAATAAATCGAGGGAAAATACTTTCAAGTACAATGCTCCTCGATGATCTGTATTCTTACTACTGTAAAGAGAAATTTCTTCAACTTCTCGTCTATGTAAGGAAAAGAAAAGTTTTTAATTTTCTATTTCTACAAAGGCATTATCTTTATGGGAAACATGAGATCGAGGGCCTGAAGCAACTTCGAATCCAGTGAGGGGTAGTGTCGTTGCGCGCTGGGAGGAGAAGGTTACACAGGTAGACGTGGAGTAAAAGACGATCGGCCTGCCGAATCGCAGGGTTTATTGTCTGTAATGACCATCAATCACCTCAGATTACCGTTCCAACTTATTCACTTAAAATTTAAAAATAACTGATAGAAGCTATTTGGATGGCTTTTGTGGTGAATCTAAGGGCTTTCGCGACTCCAGAAGTAGGTCATTTCTTACCGACAGACAAAAATTAGATTCCATCAAAACAAGATATGGAAAAGTCCTCAAGTACAAGTGACACGCTCAGAGCAAAAGCGAGCTAAAAAAAAACATGCGGAAAAGCGAAGTAAAAATACGCGAGAGCAAAAATGGCCCAAGAATTAGCGAGAGGTAAAACGACACAAGAATGAAGGAAGAAGATTCCCGCCACTTTACTGCTGCGAAGACCAGCCTCGTGTAATGCCAAAAATGCCCGAACACGAATCCGAGCTCGCCCGACTTCATAAATGATGATCTAATCAGCTGCTCCTCAAATCTATTCTCGTTTTAAAATCCTGAGTTATCTTAGAATCATTAGATTTGTTGCAAGGAGGAAAATATTATTTACTGTATG
>NC_046662.1:124857667-124862847 GCF_010883055.1 Belonocnema kinseyi
TTTCCATTTGAGAAAAATTAATTTTCAACTTTAATTAATTTTAATTATATAATTTAATTTATTAATAACAAATTAATTCTTCGAGAAAAACAAACTTTTCAACAAAATTGTTCAATTTTCAAGTTTAGAACCGAATTTTAAGTTAAAGCAAAAATAATGAATCAAAAATCGACTAGTTGAATGTTTGGATAAAAAGTGGAATTTTCAACAGAATAGTTAGTTCAATTTTCAAACAAAGAAATTAACATTCAAGTGAAAAAGTTTAATTTTTAACAAAAAATGGGACAGTTAAATTTTGAGTTCAAAAAATTAATTTTGAATAAAGAAAAAAATCCAATTTATAACAAACTTAAATTGTCCAAAATTGTCCAAACCCATAAAAAAACAAAGTTTCAACAAAATATATAAATTTTCAATTAAAAAATTTAATTTAAGAATAAATAGTTTAATCTTTAAAAAGTAATAATTTTCTACTGAAAACATGAATTCAAAATTTATCAAATTAAGCTTGTAACAACAAAAAAAAAACGAATTTTGAACAAAATAGATCATTTTCACCGTAACAGAGTTACATTATTCGTTTAAAAAATAAATTCATTACAACAAATAAAAAGTTTCAGCAAAATAGTTTCATTTTCAACAAAATACATCAACTGTGAACCATATAGATGAATTTTTAAAAAATATGAATAATTCTCTACAAAAAAATGAATTTTTAACTGAGAAAGTTCGATTTTTAAGCAAAAAAAAAAATGTCTAATCAGTTAGTTCAATTTTCAATAAGAGAAGAAATAGATTTTCAACTAGAAAAGATAAATTTTTAACCTGAAATTATACTATTAAATTCTCGGTTAAAGTTTTTTTCAGCCCAAACAAAATCATATTCTCATCGAAATAGTTGAATTATCAATAAAAAAACTAATTTTTAACGTAAAATATAAATTTGAGACCAAAAATTACACAATCAAATTTTCAATTTGAAAAATCAATTTTGAACAACAACAAAGGCTTTCGAATTTACGACAGAATAGTTAAATTTTAACACACAGAAGTAAATGCACAAACAACAAGAATAATATTCTAATAACAAGATGGATTTTCTACCCACGAAATTAATATTCTCTAAAAGCGACGAATTTTGAAACCAACACAAAAGCAATTTTCAACTTTAGAAATGAATTTCAATATAAAAAAGAAGTATTCAACCAAAAATGGAATAGTTAAAATTGATTTTTCAAGAAAATAGTTTAATTTTTAACGAAAGAAGTTATTTTTCGACTGTCTGGTTAAAATTTTTTGGTAAATTCGTAATTTTTTAAGTATTTTTTTTATTTAAAATGTGACGATAGAATTCACGGTTGAAAAAACACCTACTTCATAGATAATTCTTTTTTTTTGCAAATTAATTTGGTTGAAATTTCGTCTTTTTTTAGTAAACTATTACTTTGAAAATTACTTTCTATTTGAAATTTTTTTTTTTGCTTTTTTATTCATTTTTTACGGAACATGTATTAATTCCATTTTTTGTTGAAAAATTATCTTTTTTAATTCAAATTCAAGTATGTATATGGTTAAAAATCCATCTAATTCGTAGAATATTATTCTTGTTGTTTGTGCATTCACTTCTTTGTTTAAAATTCTAAATATTCTGTAGTAAATTCGATTGTTTTCTTTTTGTTAAAAATTTAATTCTGCAATTTAAAATTGAACTGTTAATGTTTTTGTTAAAAATTATATTTTTCAGTTGAAAATTCATTATTTCCGTCGAAAAATAAAATTTTCAAACTGAAAATATAATTTACATTTTTGGTTAAATACTTATTAGTTTTAATATTAATTTTTAAGTTAAAAATTTTACAATGTTCTTGATTTTTAAACAATTTTTTTTGTTTTCAGTTTAAAATTCTTCTTTTTTAGTAGAAAATTATTAATCTTGTTTCAAAATTCATCTATCTTGGTAAAAAATTCATTCTTTTGGTTGATCATTCAACACCTTCATTAAAAATTCGATTTTTTTTGGTTGAAAACACATTTCTTAATACTTAAATTTTATCTGTATCATTTTTTATTTAAAATTGATCTTTTCTAGTTGAAAATTTATATATTTTTTCGTTGAAGATTAAACTATTGTGTTAAAATTTCTAATATTTTGATGAACATTAAGTTTTGGAATTAAAAAATGTAACTGTATCATTATCGGTTGAACATTTGTAAGGAAATTGAACTTCCTCAGTTAAAAATTTATCCTTTTTGGTAGAAGCTTATTCTTCTTGTTCGAAGTACACCTATTTTAATTAAGAATTCATTTCTTTCGTTAAAAATCCATCTTTATTGTAAAAATTCTTTTCTGTTGATATGATTTAATTTTTTTAAATAAAGATTAAAAATTTCATTTTTCGTTAAAAGTTTATCATTTTAGTAAAAAATTTAATTATATGGTGGAAATATTTTCCTCTTCGCAAAAAATATAATCATTGTATCCTAACTCAGAATTTTAAAACCAGAATAAATTTGACAAGAAGCTTATTAGATCGTCATTCGTAAAGTCGGGCAGACTCGGTTCAGTTTCACCCATTTTCGGCTTTACGCGAGGCTGGGTTAAAAAAATCATTCTGTATATACAGGGTGATTTTCTTAATTTAATACTTTCAAATATCTTAAGAAAATCACCCTGTATATACAGGGTGATTTTTTTAACCCAGCTTTGTGTAAAGCCGAAAATGCGCGAAGATGAACTGAGTTCGCCCGACTTCACGAATGAAGATCTAATCAGCTTCTCCTCAAATTTATTCTGATTTTAAAATCCTGAGTTACCATAGAAGGATTACATTTGTCGCGAAGAAAAAAATATTTCCACTGTATGATTGAATTTTTTAATAAAATGATAAATTTTTAACGAAAAATGAAATTTTTAATTTTTCTCTAAACAAATCATATTATATCAACAAAAAAGAATTTTTACTAAAAAGATGGATTTTTAACGAAAGAAATGAATTCTTAATTAAAATAGATAAACTTTAAACAAGAAGAATAAATTCATACCAAAAAAAGATACATTTTTAACTGAGAAAGGTCAATTTCCTTACAAAAAAATGCGACAAATTTTTTCATAGAAAAAATACATTTTCAGCAGATAACACAGCCACACAAAAAAAAGTGTGCTCACGTATTTCTATGGGTTTTGGGGCGCTGAATTCAAATTCGGTATCAAAAATCACCCATCACGTCATGGTTGAGCCATAACCTCAAAAAATGACGAAACATCATGCACTGAGGCAAGCAAATTTCAAAATAATGCCAGTGATGTAAAATTTCACTTCGAAAACATGTCGACAACTGTGAAGGATCAGCCCTTGCCTGATATCAACTTATTTAACATAACTTCACCCAACAGAACCTGACCTCACCTAACCTGAATTAAATGAAATTTATTGAACTACACGTAAAGCTCTGGAAGAATATTTTCCCAGTAGCAAATGTGTGCTACATCGAATGGGTCAACTCGAGCCTAACCTAGAAATAAATTGAACCTAGCCTAACCTAACCTAACCTAACGAAGCACAATTAAACCGATTGTGTTGTCCCGTTGTGTTTGCGGTACCGTTTGAATCAGCTTGGGCTTAACCTGTAAATAGGTCAAACCTAACCTAACCTCACTTAACTTCACGTAACACAATTAAACTCATTGTGTTGTCCCGTTGTGTTTGCGGTACCGTTTTATTCAGCTTTGGCTTAACCTACATAGATGTTTAACCTATCCTAACCTAACAAAACCTGACCTAACCTAACCTAGCCGAATGAAATTCAACCACACATGTAGCTATGTAAGCGTACGGTTCTCAGTCTTAAATGTGTGCTATATTTAATAGGTTAACTCGATCTTAACCTACAAATGAATCTAACTTAACGGAACCTAACGAAATTTTGCTTAACGCAACACAACTTAACTTAAGTGTTCCCGTTGTAACACAATAAAATTAATTTCATTGTACCACAGGTGGTTAAAAATTTAGACGCACATTACTCATTTGAAGAAACTTAGAACTACAAGTAGAATTGACCCCATTTCAATTAACCTGACAATGTTTGTATCAATTAAAATATAGAACTGTAACTTAAACATGCAAATGAATAAGAGTTTTATTCAAAATTTTTTTCTTTCTGCTTTTCTTAAACTTAAGGGATATATTTATACTATCTTTCGTGTTTACATTTTATCTTGCTTTTTATCGTAATTTAATTGATTTATAGACTTACTTCAGTCTATTTTCTGCCTGCTATAACGTGTCCTTTTTTCTTCGAAGGAACGATGCAAAGGGTTACGCTTACGTTTAAGACCTACATTCGTTTTCCTTTTCAGCATCCAGCAAAAATCAGCCATCATGACCTCGTCCCATCTACCCTGATATCGTTGTTCCATCACTTTTATGTCTTGATGAAAACGTTCCCCTTGTTCTTCGCTGAAATCACCAATATTTTCTGGAAACTTATCCAGATGGAAACCTAGAAAGTGAAGTTTTAAATTCATCAAGCAGCCTAACTTTTTGTAGTTTCTTATAATTTTCGCAACAATATTCTCGTAGTCTGGATTTTTTTTGTTACCGCGGAAATTTGCGTTTACTGCTTTAAAACTTTCCCAACCGTCCATTTCAATTTTCGTCATGTGGCTCATGAAATTTGTATCTCTTGTCAATATTTGAATCTGTGTTCCATCAAACACTCCTGCTTTCAATTTAGCGTCTGAAACATGAGGGAATTTAAGGGATATATACTTATAGCATTGTCCGTCTTTGTCTAACGCCTTGACAAATTGCTTCATGAGCCCAAGCTTTATGTGGAGGGGTGATAGTAAAATTTTTTCTGGATCAACGAGGCTTTGGTTGATGATATTATGAGAACCAGGTTTGAATGAATCTCTTAAAGGCCAATGTTTTTTGCTGTAATGATTGGCTCGATCTCTGCTATTCCACAGGCAGATAAAGCATGGCTCTCTCGTGAAACCCGATTGTTTGCCGAATATCATTGTTATGATTTTGAGATCACCACATTTTTGCCATTTGTGATTCGTGTAATTAACATTTTCAAGAAGCATTTTAACATTGTTATATTCTTCTTTGATGACCGTTGAGTGAGCTATAGGGATAGGAGCGTAAGTATTCGTGTTATGCAATAAAACAGCC
>NC_046662.1:124862947-124865682 GCF_010883055.1 Belonocnema kinseyi
AGCGGCAAATTCAGCGCCGTCTTTCGGTAATCCAAGATCTCTAATAAAATCATTCAGTTCTAGTTGCAACACTAATATTGGAACCTTCAATTTCATTTTATGTACGCCATATTCGTCATCTTTTTCGTCATTTTCATCGGAATAATCAGAACTATTTTCTGTTCGATCACTGGTTTCACTACCGTCTCCATGACGTTAACTTTCAACTTTCATTCTATCATCTTCTAAAGCACTTAAATCAGTCCGGCGTGCATTTTTATTGATTTCAATTGCTCTTGTGACTGTGCACACATTAATGTATGAAATGTTATTTTTATTTTTAGCGTTGAACCCTTTGACGGAATTCATGAAAAAGTAGCAGTCCTTCGCAATAACGGGTTTTTTCCATGTGGTTGGTGTAGAGTACTTGCGGTACTTTTAATTGTTTGAATTTTGTAGACGATACAACGTAAGTCTGCAGAAATTGCAAATGACGTGAGGAACCCATTTTGTTTCTTGATGCAGAAATTTACGTTCAAAACACTTTTCGTAAAGACTTTTCACTTCCTCGTCGATTGATTTTCGCAAACAGCTCACTTCATATTTACTGCAAATGTAATAGAATGAATGTGAGCTATTCTTGTAGACATGCGATTGAGAAATGCTCGCGGTTTTTTCCTTGTAGCATGAGACTCTACACCAACAAAGTGATCCATTGATGAAGAGCTACGTTTGCACGATGACGACGTCGGAGAGCCCGCTTTCCCACCCTGACCAGACGCCGATACTGGGGTTTTTCCCTGCATCGTAATACACTTTTTACCGTATCTGCCATGACGGCATGAACGCCGTTTACCCAGGGACTCAGCCAATGTGGATCCGTTGCCCACCGTCACCACGTGGAGGTGCCCTGGTTACAGACACAGACGAATAATGCTAGAAACAAGCAGTTACGAAACTCCAGAAATTTACTGCTATTAATGTCAAAATATGAAAGTATGCAAGAACAGGGTTGCCAGCGTCATCGGTTAGGTTAGATCAGGTTTTGTTAGGTTAGGATAGGTTAAACCTCTATGTAGGTTTAGTCGAAGCTGAATGAAACGGTACCGCAAACACAACGGGACAACACAATCAGTTTAATTGTGTTTCGCGGGGTCAGGTTAGGTTGGGTTAGATGTAGCACACATTTGCTACTGGGAAAATGTGCTTCCAGAGCTGTACGTGTAGTTCAATAAATTTCTGTTAATTCAGGTTAGGTGAGGTCAGGTTCTGTTGGGTAAAGTTATGTTAAATAAGTTGATATCAGGCAAGGGTTGATCCTTCACAGTTGTCGGCATGTTTTTGAAGTGAAAATTTGCATCACTGGCATTATTTTAAAATTTATTTACCTCAGTGCATGATTTTTCGTCATTTTTTGAGTTTATGGCTTAACCATGACGTGATGGGTGATTTTTGATACCGAATTTGAATTCAGCGACCCAAAATCCATAGGAATACGTGTGTTTTGTTACCAGATCCGCACAGTTTTTTTTGTGGCTGTGTAATGATACAGTTAAACTTTTTAATTCCAATACTTAATTTTCAACAAAATATGAGAATTTTTAAAAAGAAAAAATAAATTATTGTTAACCAAAACAGATGCTTTTTGAAACACGAAGAATAATTTAATAAAAATAAATAAAATTTTTAATGAAAACAGTCTATTTTTAAACAAACAAACAAAATTTAACACAATAGTTCAATCTTTAACGAAAAAATATATAAATGTTCCACTAGAAAAGATCAATTTTAAATAAAAAATGATACAGTTAAAATTTAAGTATTAATAAATGTGTTTTCAACCAAAAAGAATAAGGTGTTGAATGATAAACCAAAGCAACAAACTTTTTATCAAAATAGATTAATTTTTAAACAATGTTAATAATTTTCTACTAAAAAAGAATAATTTTCAACTGAAAAAAATCAACAAAATTGTAAAATTTTTAACTTAAAAATGAATATTAAAACTAGAAAAATAAGTGTTCAACCAAAAATGTAATAGTTACATTTTCAGTTTAAAAAATTCATTTTTCGACGTATATAATGAATTTTCAATTAAAAAATATAATTTTGAACAAAAAATTTAACAGTTAAATTTTGAATTCAAGTGCTTAATCTCAAATAAAAAGAAAATAATCGAATTTACTACAGAATAATAAGAATTTTAAACAAAGAAGTGAATACTCAACCAAGAAGAATAATATTCTGCCAATAAGATGGATTTTTAACCATAGACATACTTGAATATGAATTAAAAAATATAATTTTTCAACAAAAAATGGAATTAATACATGTCCAGTAAAAAAATGAATAAAAAAGCAAAAAAATTAATTTTCAAACGGATAGAAGCATTTTCAAACAAATTATTTTTTACCGAAAATCCGAAATTTCAACTAAAACAAAATTCTATTTCAACCAAATTAATTTGGAAAAAAAGAATTATCTATAAAATAGGTGTAATTTCAATCATGAATGCTATCGTAATATTTTTAATCAAAAAACTAATTTAAAAATTATGAATTTACCAAAAAATTTTAACCATATAGTTGAAAAATAATTCCTTTCGTTGTAAATTAAACTATTTTGTTAAGGAATCAATTTCAACTATTCCATGCTTGGTTGAATACTTATTTTTTAAATTGAAATTAATTTCTAAAGTTGAAAATTACTTTCGTGTTTGCTTCAAAATTCGAGGTTTTGAGAGAAAATTATTTCAT
>NC_046662.1:124865782-124873170 GCF_010883055.1 Belonocnema kinseyi
GAAGGAGAAGAGAGTGAGAAAAGAAAGCGAAATATAGTAATAAAAGGAATGAAAGTAGAAAGTGATTCGGGAAAGGAAGAAGTAGAGAAGTTGATGAACGTAGTTGGGGCTCACGTGAAGGTAGAGGCGGTAAAGGTAATAGGGAGAAAAACAGAAGGGAAAACAGGTGTTCTTATACTAAAAGTGGGAAGCGAGGAGAAGAGAGAAATTATGGAGCGGAAAAGGGTACTTAGAAGAAGGAGTGAACGAATTGAAGATGATCTGACGTGGAGAGAGAAAAAGAGGAAGTGGATGATCGAACGGAAAGCATGGATAGAGAGGAGGAACGGGGCTAATGTTTGGATAGGGAAAGACAGGTTGTGGGTAAATAAGTTGAATAAAAAAAATGAGAGTAGGAAAAACGAGACGGGGTTTCCACCAGAGAAGAAGAACTGAGCACAGGAAGGAGGAGGGGCAAGAAGAAAAAAAGAGGAGTGAGTGTAGCTTTCTGGAATGTGTCAGGGTTGAAAAACAAGAACGAGAGGTTCTGGTTGGCTATTGGAAAGTGGGACGTAGTAATGCTGAGTGAAATGTGGGCCAATGCAGGAATCGAGGAAAGAACATTAGAAGGGAAGGGGGATGGGAGGCATGGTATCAGGGGTTAACAAGGAGATGATTGAAGATGAAAGAGTAGAAGAGAGAGAAGGAAAGCGGGAGGGTTTGATGGTGAGCAGAATAAAGATAGGAAGAGAAAGCTTGACTATCGTTCGTATCTATAGAAGGAGAGGGGAAGAGGAAGATTGGAGAGTATTAAGGGAATAGATGGAAGAAAGGAATGAAGATCTGGTCTTGAGAGGAGGATACTGAAACGCGTGGACAGGTTTATCTGCAATGGAAATATAAGGGGAGATGAGAAGGGGGAAGTGACTTTTATGGGTAGAGGGGACACGGTGATAAATTACATTCTAGCAGAAGAAAAAATAAGGAAGAGAATAGATAAAGTGGAAGTAAGTAATGAAATAGGCTCAGAACACATTCTGCTAATAGCGACATTGAAATGCTCAGGATGGAAGTGGCGTAGCAAAAAAGGAAAGAACTGGCGAAAGGAAAGTGAAAATGGGTAGATGGAGGGAGGATAAATTGAAAAAATTTGATGAAAGAATGGAGAATGAGCAAAATAGAGGATTGAAAGAGGAAGATGTAGACATGCGCCTTGAAAGGATGAAAGAAAAGGTAAGGCCAGGATAAGAGCAGGAGGGAATAAAGAAGGGATGGTGGGATGCCGAATGTAAGGAAAGTAAACATAAAATGAAAGAAAATCTAAAAAAGTTGAGAAAATGGGAGATAGAGAAACAGGAATATGATAGGAGAAAGAGAGAACGTGGAAGATCATTAAGTGATAAAAGGCAGTTAGGGAAGAGTAGGTATATGAAACAGTAGGAGTATGGAAGAGGTTGAAAAGGCGATCAGGGAAGGGAGGAAATGGGAGGTGATCAATAGGGAACGAGGAGGAAGGAGCGGCATCAATGAGGAAATCGAGATGTATGAGTGGACCCTGTACTTTAAGCGACTGCTGGGAGGAATGGGAAATATGTACAGTCGACACTAATTACCTTGCCGCTATTTACCTTGCCGCTTCCCCTAACTCTCGGTCGAGCTCTTCCCCCACCACGACCGCTATGACTCGGCATCCGAGAATTGTTCCAATCGCTATTTACGTTGTCGTCAATGGTTTAGGTCTTTAAAGGCAAATTTAAAGTGCAAAAAGTCATTATATTCTTTATTATTGAGGCTTATAAAAGAATTTCGAAATCACAATATTTAAGTCTTGTGATAATTTCCTTGTCACACGAGATAACCTCAAATATGGCCAATTTAATCGAAAGTTTATCAATAATTCGTAAATGCTAACCCTTTTTTTTCGTTTATTCCGCGAGAGAACGATGTGAACACAATTTTTTGGAACATTAAATGTGAGATAATTACTTCCACAATATGTATTCTGAAAATCGAACTTTCACTGTTTGTAAACACTGATCTGCGCGCGGCAACGTACGTAGCGAGCGAAACAATTCGCATCAAGCACCATGCATCAAGATTAGACACGAAAGTGGGGGAACATCGTTTCCATGAAAATTACTCCCCTGCGGCCCCATCCGCGGCACGGTAAATAGCGTCGACTGTATTAGGTGAAATGAGGAAGTTGATAGAAGGGGAAGATTATAGTGATAACGGGATAAGTAGAAAGGAAGTAAATAGAGCGATAGCGAGGCTTAAAATAAAGAAGGCAACAGGAGAGGACGATATTGAGAACGAGGCTTTGAGGTTCGGAGAAAAAGGGGTTAAAAAGGAAATGTGGGAGATATGCAAAAAGGTTTGGAAAGAAGAAGGATGGCCTAAGGAGTGGAGAACAGGGTTGGTGGTATCAATAATTAAAAAGAGGACAGGGTAAGGAGGTAGAGGAGTATAGGGGAATCACACTTATGTTGGTGGGTTATAAAATATATACGGAGATACTCAGAAAAAGATTAGAAAGGAAAGTGAAAGACAAAGGGATCATTCCACATAATCAGACGGGCTTTAGAAAAGGGATAGGAAGAGTAAAAAACATCTGCGTACTGAATTATTTAGTGTATAGGAACTTAAGGAGGAAGAAAGAAAAACTAGTGGCCCATTAATGATAAATTAATTTTTCGAGAAAAGAAAACTTTCCGACAAAATTGATCAATTTTCAAGTTTAGAAACGAGTTTTAAGTAAAAGCATGAATTGACGTTTTCCTTATCTTTATTACTTTATTGTCCTTGCATAGGAATACGGGTTTATCCTTTCCCTACTACATGCCCCTTATTTCCTCTCATTTCTTCCAGTTTTATCATCCAGCTTTCCCCTTGACCACTTCCATCAAAGATCCACCTTATCCTGTCATCCACACTCTCACCACCCGTTTCGTCCCCTGTACATCTCTTTAAAACATGCCCCTACGAGTCTACCTCATAATAATGGACTCTACATCTTCTTTTCTCTTCAACCATCCAGTACCTGCACTCTCTCATTCCTTTTCCCATCCTAAATCGTATAACGTGGTTCAATTTACTCTCCTTTTTTACCTTTCTTAATTATCCTGGCTCTCCTTCAGCCTTTACTACCTTATACCACCTATTATACTTAGATTCCACGATTTTTTCCCATCTTTCACCCCACTCTTTAGCAATTAGCTCATTCTCTAACTCTTTTCATACTCTGATATCTGCTCTTATCTCGCATTCTCTTCTGCTCTGCTGTCTCTCTTCTTCCCATTTCTATCCTTCTGCGTTACCCCTAATCTCTTCTTTACTACTTCTCGTAGACAAGCTTGTGCTATCCTGCTTCCCTTCTTCCATTTTAGCTTCTCCTCAAAGTTCCATGGTCTCTTCATTTGTCTAATAACCAGTTTACATCTACCTAATTCCTCCCTCAACATGTATCCTAGACAGCTCCAGCTCAATCTCATTATCGATTTAAAGAATCTATCCTGCATACTTTCCACCCTCTTGTGCTTCTTGCATCCTTAGATCTCCACTCCGTAACTTAGGATTGACCACACTAACGCATCAAACATCCACAGTCTCATTTTCTAGTCATCCTTAAATCTTCCCTTCCCTATACCCCATACCTGCCTCATTACTTTAGTCGCAAACTCTATCCTTCTCCTTACCTATAGTTCAACCCCGCCTATCGACTCCAACTAGAAACCTATGCAACTAAATTCCTCGACATGTTCCACTTTCTCACCGTAAATCTTCGATTCATATTCTACTTTTGTCCTTCTCTTCTTGAAACACATTATCTTCGTCTTATTTAAATTTACCGTTAAGTCTTTAATTCTCACATACTCCTCAAACACTCTCATTATGAGACTCATCCCTATCTCATCATCCGCTAGTAAGACTACATCGTCTGCATATGCTAAGGAATATACCTTGCTATTTCCCAGAATCGTTCCCCCCATTACTTTCTTTTCCAGTTACTCTTCTAGATCTGTCAACCAGAGACTGAATAGTAGTTGAATCAGTAGGCACCCTTACCTGAGCCCCCTTCCACTCAAAAAGACCTACCATTTTTGTTGCCCAAT
Source organism: Belonocnema kinseyi (assembly GCF_010883055.1). NCBI lineage: Eukaryota > Metazoa > Arthropoda > Insecta > Hymenoptera > Cynipidae > Belonocnema > Belonocnema kinseyi. Next base: position 124,869,874 of record NC_046662.1, read on the forward strand.
CCTAACCCTTATCTTAGTCACTTCAAATATCTCCTTTATCCTCTCGATCAACCCTTCATCCACCCCTCTCTCTTTTATAACCTGCCAAAACACCTTTCTGTTCACCGAGTCAAACTCCGCTTTAAAATCTACAAATAAGGCCACTAGGAATGAGAGAGTGCAGGTTCTGGATGGCTGAAGAGAAACGAAGATGTAGAGTCCATTATTACGAGATAGACTCGTGGGGACATGTTTTAAAGAGATGTACAGGGGACGAAACGGGTGGTGAGAGTGTGGATGACAGGATAAGGTGGATCTTCGATGGAAGTGGACAAGGGGCAAGCTGGATGATAAAACTGGAAGAAATGAGAGAAAATAAGGGGCATGTAGTAGGGAAAGGCCAAACCCGTATTCCTATGCAAGGACAATAAAGTAATAAAGATAAAGAAAACGTCAATTCATGCTTTTACTTAAAATTCGTTTCTTAACTTGAAAATTGATCAATTTTGTCGGAAACTTTTCTTTTCTAGAAAAATTAATTTATTATTAATAGGCCACTAGTTTTCCTTTCTTCCTCCCTAAGTTCCTATTCACTAAACAATTCAGTACGCAGATGTTGTTTACTCTTCCCATCCCTTTTCTAAAGCACGTCTGATTATGTGGAATGATCCCTTTGTCTAACACTTTCCTTTCTAATCTCTTTCTGAGTATCTCCGTATATATTTTATAACCCACCGACATAAGTGTGATTCCCCTATACTCCTCTACCTCCTTACCCTGTCCTCTTTTTAATTATTGATACCACCAACCCTGTCCTCCACTCCTTTGTCCATCCTTCTTCTTTCCAAACCTTTTTGCATAACTCCCACATTTCCTTTTTAAACCCTTTTCTCCGAACCTCAAAGCCTCGTTCTCAATATCGTCCTCTCCTGTTGCCTTCTTTATTTTAAGCCTCGCTATCGCTCTATTTACTTCCTTTCTACTTATCCCGTTATCACTATAATCTTCCCCTTCTATCAACTTCCTAATTTCACCTACTACAGTCGACGCTATTTACCGTGCCGTGGATTGGGCCGCAGGGAAGTAATTTTCATGGAAACGATGTTCCCCCACTTTCGTGTCTAATCTTGATGCATGGTGCTTGATGCGAATTGTTTCGCTCGCTACGTACGTTGCCGCGCGCAGATCAGTGTTTACAAACAGTGAAAGTTCGATTTTCAGAATACATATTGTGGAAGTAATTATCTCACATTTAATGTTCCAAAAAATTGTGTTCACATCGATCTCTCGCGGAATAAACGGAAAAAAGGGTTAGCATTTACGAATTATTGATAAACTTTCGATTAAATTTGCCATATTTGAGGTTATCTCGTGTGACAAGGAAATTATGACACAACTTAAATATTATGATTTCGAAATTCTTTTATAAGCCTCAATAATAAAGAATATAATGACTTTTTGCACTTTAAAATTGCCTTAAAAGACCTAAACCATTGACGACAACGTAAATAGCGATTGGAACAATTCTCGGATGCCGAGTCATAGCGGTCGTGGTGGGGGAAGAGCTCGACCGAGAGTTAGGGGAAGCGGCAAGGTAAATAGCGGCAAGGTAAGTAGTGTCGATTGTACATATTTCCCATTCCTCCCAGCAGTCGCTTAAAGTACAGGGTCCACTCATACATCTCGATTTCCTCACTGATGCCGCTCCTTCCTCCTGGTTCTCTATTGATCACCTCCCATTTCCTCCCTTCCCTGATCGTCTTTTCAACCTCTTCTATATACCTACTGTTTCATATACCTACTCTTCCCTAATTGCCTCTTATCACTTAATGATCTTCCACGTTCTCTCTTTCTCCTATCATATTCCTGTTTCTCTATCTCCCATTTTCTCAACTTTTTTACATTTTCTTTCATTGTATGTTTACTTTCCTTACATTCTGCATCCCACCATCCCTTCTGTATTCCCTCCTTCTCTTTCCCTGGCCTTACCTCTTCTTTCATCCTTTCAAGGCGCATGTCTGCATCTTCCTCTTTCAATCCTCTAATCTGCTCATTCTCCATTCTTTCATCAAATTTTATCAATTTATCCTCCCTCCATCTACCCATTTTCACTTTCCTTTCGCCAGTTCTTTCCGTTTTTGCTACGCCACTTCCATCCTGAGCATTTCAATGTCGCTATTAGCAGAATGTGTTCTGAGCCTATTTCATTACTTACTTCCACTTATTCTATTCTCTTCCTTACTTTTTCTTCTGCTAGAATGTAATCTATCACCGTGTCCCCTCTACCCATAAAAGTCACTTACCCCTTCTCATCTCCCCTTATATTTCCATTGCAGATAAACCACCCTTCCTATCCTAATAGGTTTAAAAGAGTTTTACCTTCCCGATCTATCCCTCTTTGCTTGGAAATTCTTCGAAAAGTTTCGCTCTCTTCAGCCCATATCTCCCCCCTAACCTTCCTGTCCACGCGTTTCAATATCCTCCTCTCAAGACCAGATCTTCATTCCTTTCTTCCATCCATTCCCTTAATACTCACCAACCTTCCTCTTCTCCTCTCCTTCTATAGATACAAACGATAGTCAAGCTTTCTCTTCCTATCTTTATTCTTCTCACCATCAAACCCTCCCGTTTCCCTTCTCTCTCTTCTACTCCTTCATCTTCAATCATCTCCTTGTTAACCCCTGATACCATGCCTCCCACCCCCCTGCCCTTCTCATGTTCTTTCCTCGATTCCTGCATTGACCCACATTTCACTCAGCATTGCTACGTCCCACTTTCCAATAGCCAACCAGAACCTCTCGTTCTTGTTTTTCAACCCTGACACATTCCAGAAAGCTATACTCACTCCTCTCTTTTTGTTCTTGCCCCTCCTCCTTCCTGTGCTCAGTTCTTCTTCTCTGGTGGAAACCCCGTCTCGTTCTTCCTACTCTCATTTCTTTTATTCAACTTATTTACCCACAATCTGTCTTTCTCTATCCAAACATTAGCCCCGTTCCTCCTCTCTATCCATGCTGTCCGTTCGATCATCCACTTCCTCTTTTTCTCTCTCCACGTCAGGTCATCTTCAATTCGTTCACTCCTTCTTCTAAGTACCCTTTTCCTCTCCATAATTTCTCTCTTCTCCTCGCTTCCCACTTTTAGTATAAGCACACCTGTTTTCCCTTCTGTTTTTCTCCCTATTACCTTTACCGCCTCTACCTTCACCTGAGCCCCAATTACGTTCATCAACTTCTCTACTTCTTCCTTTCCCGAATCACTTTCTACTTTCATTCCTTTTATTACTATATTTCGCTTTCTTTTCTCACTCTCTTCTCCTTC
>NC_046662.1:124873270-124874880 GCF_010883055.1 Belonocnema kinseyi
ACGTTCATCAACTTCTCTACTTCTTCCTTTCCCGAATCACTTTCTACTTTCATTCCTTTTATTACTATATTTCGCTTTCTTTTCTCACTCTCTTCTCCTTCTAGTCTTACTTCTATTTAATTCAGTCGTCTGCGCATTCTCTCATGTTACTCCTGCAGTTTCTTATCATCCCCCTGGACTTTGTCTTCTGCTCCCACCTTTTCGTTTTTTCCACTCCCGCATTCTAGTTTCCTGACCCTCTCCTCAAGCAAACTCATTTCAGTTCTCCTTTCTTTCTCATTCTCTATCTGTTTACTTTCTATGCTATCCAGTTTCCTGAATGCCTACTCTTTCTCGGCTTTCCACAGAGCATACCATCCCTCACATTTTTTTCACTTCCACCCTGCGTTCTTCCCAATGCTTCCTCATTCTGTCGGACGCTTTGCAGGTTTCCTTTCTGACATAAGTTTCAACAAAATATTTGAATTTTCAAGCAAAAAATTCAATTAGAAAACAAATAATTCAATGTTCAAATCAATCATTTTCTAATAAACACATAAATTCCAAATTTTAAAAATGAAGCTTGTACCAGGAAAAAGACGAATTTTGAATAAAACAGATCAATTTTTAATGTAAAACGTTTACATTATTAGTTTAAAAAATAAATTTATTACAACAAATAAAAAGTTTCCAGAAAAATAGTTTAATTGTCAACAAAACACATGAACTTTGAACTATATGAATTAATTTTTAACTGAAAAGATCAATTTTTATCGGAAGATGAAACATTTAATCTTTATCTAAAAACATAATCTCAAACTATCTTAAAAAAGTTTTACAAAAAGGTGGCATTTTCCACGAAAGAAATGAATTCTTGATCAAAATAGATGAATTTAAAAAAAAGAATAATTGTCTACAAAAAAATATGAATTTTTAACTGAGAAAGTTTGATTTTCAAGCAAAACAATTTCAGCAAACTTATTCAAGTATCAAATTAAAAAAAAATTTCAACCGAAGAAAATACTTAGATTTCCAACTAATTAGTTCAATTATCAACTATAAAAGAAAAAGAATTTTTAACCAAAATAGATGCATTTTAAAACAAGAAGAATTATTTAATTCGTAAACAGATGAATTTTTAACTGAAAGAGGTAAATTTCCATGCAAAAAAAAAAAATTTCGAATCAATTACTTCAGTTTTCAATGAAAAAAGAATAAAATTTTTAACTAGAAAAGATAAATTTTTAACAAAAAATTATACAAATTAATTCTCAGTTGAATTTCTGTTCAGCTCAAAACCAATCATATTCTCAACGAAATAGTTGAATTATCCATAAGAAAATTAATTTTTAACTTTAAATATAAATTAGAGAACAAAAATGAAACAGTTAAATTTTCAATTAAAAGAATCAATTTTAAACAGCAATTAAAGCTATCGAATTTACGACAGAATAATTAAATTTTTAAATAAAGAAGTAAATGCACAAACAACAAGAATGATATTCTAATAACAAGATGAATTGTCTACCAATGAAATAATTTTCTCTCAAAACCTCGAATTTTGAAGCAAACACGAAAGTAATTTTCAACTTTAGAAATTAATTTCAATTTAAAAAATAAGTATTCAACCA
>NC_046662.1:124874980-124879340 GCF_010883055.1 Belonocnema kinseyi
ATGAAATAATTTTCTCTCAAAACCTCGAATTTTGAAGCAAACACGAAAGTAATTTTCAACTTTAGAAATTAATTTCAATTTAAAAAATAAGTATTCAACCAAACATGGAATAGTTAAAATTGATTCCTTAACAAAATAGTTTAATTTACAACAAAAGGAATTATTTTTCAACTATATGATTAAAATTTTTTGGTAAATTCATCATTTTTAAATTAGTTTTTTGATTTAAAATATTACGATAGCATTCATGATTGAAATTACACCTATTTTATAGATAATTCTTTTTTTCCAAATTAATTTGGTTGAAATTTCGTTTTTTTTTTTTAGAAAACTATGTGTTTGATCATTATTTTACTTGATTGAAAATGCATTGTTTTTTGGTTGAAATAGAATTTTGTTTTAGTTGAAATTTCGGATTTTTGGTAAAAAATAATTTGTTTGAAAATGCTTCTTTCCGTTTGAAAATTAATTTTTTTGCTTTTTTATTCATTTTTTTACTGGACATGTATTAGAAGAGAGAGAGAGAGAGGGTGATTTTTTTAGCTTGAAAGTTTCAAATATCTCGAAAAATAGGCACTCCATGAAAAAATGTTTTGAATAAAAATTTAATCAGTCTGAGAAGTACATACACACCGCCCCCTGGGAGTGGGGGTGAGGGCAAGTTCAAAATCTTAAATGTTAACCCCTATTTTTTATTGCATATTCGGAATCTTTGGATAAAAATGCGTATGATTTGTCTAGAATATTTTTCTCGTTTCGCGATACATGGCGCTGTAATCAACGAATTTCAAATAATTAAAAATAGGGACAATAGAGCTTCGGATCTCTTTGGTAATTATTATTTTGAAAAACATGCCCAAAACATATTCCGTTCTTGAGAAGTTATTATTAAGTAATTCGTTTACTGAATATTGAATATTCTTAAAGTTTAGCTCTGGCATTATGGTAGATTGTGGTCAGCGCAGGCTATCGAAACATTACGAAAGTGTTTACTTTTTTCTTTTCTTAAATACAGTAAATTAGAAAAAATACATTTAAGACAAAACTCGTTTTAGTTAGATCAAAAAATATTCGGAATACTACTTTACAATGGAATATCTAACCGTAAGAGAAAAAATTCAAATGGTTCTGGTGTATAGAGAAGCTGGATGAAATCTTGATAATGCCGTCGACCTCTACGCTCAGCGTTTTCCAAATAGAATTGTGTCACATGCTTCATTTGACCGTACTATTAAAAAATTTACTGCCGATGGTAGTATTCAACCTAAGAAAAAGACCCGTAGAGCAACTGTGACTGGAGAAAATAATGAAATTGCTGTATTAGCTGCAGGGGTCAACAGTCCCCACGTTAGTATACAAGAAATTGCTTGTGATTCCGGAATGTCTCAGAGCATTGTTTTGAAATTTTAAAACGTAATTACATAATTTCATCAGTATCATGCCTCGTCACATCAAGAACTTTATGGCGTTGATTTGCAAAATCGGGTAGCTTTTTCTCAGTGGGCAAATAAACAAATACAACAAAATCCCAACTTTTTTCGTTATGTATTATTCTCTGACGAGACTCTTTTACGAACAATGGAATAGTTATTCGACACAACATGCACTACTGGAGTATTGAAAATCTGCAATGGCTTCGTGAAGTCGAACACCAGCGTCCGTGGAGTGTCAACGTATGATATGGAATAATTGGCAACAAAGTGATCGGTCCCCAGATTATCGAAGGCAGCTTAAATGGTCCAAAATTTCAAGACATTTTGTAAAATGAACTGTTAATATTGCTTGAAGACTTGAGCTTAGAAATTCGGCAGAACATGTGGTTTCAACATGATGTTAGTCCGGTACATTATTCAGCGGTAGCACGAGAAGTTCTTGATCGTGATTTCAATGGTCGCTGGATTAGTAGAGGCGGTCCGATAAATTGGCCTGCAAGATCGCCAGATCTTAATTTATCTTACTGATCTTACCAGATCTTACTTAAGAGGCGAGAGGACTCACGTTAATCAAGCACCCCGAAGGGAACAGAAAACTGCTACGTCCACGTCGTTGTTCCTGGGTTACGCTAAAAGTAATAGTTTGTTTTAAGACTAATTTCAAGTTTTGCAGAATCGTAAGCGTTCATTTTTAGGAACAGTAAAATGTAGAAAAATTTAATTTCGTCGAAGCAAATTTAAGATTTGTGGCTTTCGAAAATGGTGTATGAAGTGTCAACAAGCTAAAAGTTGCGCCTTAATATTGAAACAATCATTTTTGTTTGGAAAATATAAAGCCTTTCCGATTATCCACTGATTGGAATTCACAATAGGAGTGAGTGTGGCAGACAGTTGTAGTTATATGAGTATTAATAGCATAGCCGAGGTCTCCTACTGTGAGGGCGGTTCATTTCATAAAGAAATATAAATATTGTCGACTATAGCATTTGCCATTGTATACAGAAAAGATTAACGAAATTCATACATTTTTTGCAGACTTTTTCATGATTTATTTTCAGCGACAAACAGCCATGCAAAGTTAAATATTCTGGAAGGATCGTCAGATAATCTGCAATTAATTGCTAATTGACTGAGAAATTCAAAAAATTTTCAGTATAGGTGAAACCTTCCTCTGCATCATTTATTTTTGTCACCTATTTTAGTATCTTCATCTGCTAAGATTTTCAGTACAAGCTGTACAAAAGTTGAGGTTTCTATTTTTTTGGAAAGATATTAAAACCGTAAAAATAAATCGTTACATATTTTTAAATTTATCATTTTCACACTCAATATCTAATAAATAAATATGTATAATGTATACGACAATAAGTTTACTGGCATTGCACATAAATAATAAGATATAAATTATATCATTTATTGTACTGTGGAACATGCAGACGGAATTCACTTCGAATCCTGCAGTCACGCTTAAGGCACGTACAATAATTTTCTACCACAATGTGAGATGTAAGATGAAACTTTTTATTGTTTCGTGATGCTTTCCAGATTCTTATGAATATATAATAAAAGTATAATAAAAATATAGGATAATGTTAAAAAACACAAACCGTATAAGGTCCATTTTGAAATAGAATTAATCCAAATATGAAATTTTAAAATGTCATAATAGGTGTTTCGGTTAATAATGTTGATTTTTTCGCAGAATTTGGTCGTTTGTTTACATAACAATAAGAATTACCTTACTAATCAAAGTATTGGCTATCGTTTTCTACAACATTTCAAATGTGCTCCTATGATCGTATCAAAATACAGTAATAATCAGATTAAAATTAAGCTTATAATCAGGCTCTACAGTGGATTTAAACCTTTTGTGCAACACGCCGCCAAAATACTGTTTGCTTCACATCTACTGTTGTTTATATAGAAAGTAATTTGTAAAATATTAATTTTGAAGATAATCTGATAAGAAAAGAAAATTATTAACATTCCATGAAATAATTCAGATTAATACTTCAAGGGGAATAAAATAAAATAACAATTTTTGTATCTCCTTTCTTCTCTCACTCACATTTCACGTCTATTATTAAACGAATTTTTTTGTATCAGAAAAAAATCACATCATTACTGATTTTTGCATGAAGTATCCCAAAGGGGAACCAATGATCGTATCAAAATTCAGTAATAATAAGATTAAAATTAAGATTATAATCAAGCTCTACAGTAAATTAAAACTTTTTGTGCAACAAAAAGCCTGTGAAGCGGAGCTAAGACTCTACTTTTTACTCCCTAGATATGAAAAAGTACTTCTTACTCTCTAGGACGTGAAAAGTACTTCTTACTCTCTAGGGCGTGAAAAGTACTTCTTACTCTCTAGGGTGTGAAAAGTGACGTCAGAGGTGATTAATGAAAGTTCATCTATGAGCTTGCAATTTACGATACTCAGCCCACTCACCGTAAAAAATCTATGGAAATTTTGGTTGCAGATAATAGAATGTTGCGGTAATTCATGGAATGTTACCATATATGACTGGCCACATTACCATATATGACTGGCCACATTACCATAAATGACCGAAAAATTCCATAAATTTCTGAAAATTTATAAACATTTCCAAATTTAATTCTGGGTAATTTAACGTTAAATTACCTGTAATTTTACCAAAAATTTCATAAATTTCCGTAAATTAAAAAAAAAGGTTTAAAATTGAGTGTTTGGTAATTTATCTCAATTTAACATAAATTACCTATAGTATTACCATAAATTACCAAAAATGTCATAAATTTATTGAATTTTCTAAAAATATTTCAAATTTAATTTTTGATAATTTATGGTACGAGGGTAGTTCAATAAGTCCTTAGAATGAAGTATAAAAACAATTTTTTTTGGGTAAATTTTTTTTTATTTTTCAACATAATCTCCTTGGAGC
>NC_046662.1:124879440-124880894 GCF_010883055.1 Belonocnema kinseyi
CCTAGCTTCTCGTAGGAACAACAATAGCAACACCAAAACTTAGTCGTAGTAAGTGCGGTTCAAAACAATAGAACACGCAGGGCTCCCGACAATGGGTCGGCGAATGATGCCGACCACTCTAGAGCTGGGGGAGCCAATGAAGGTGGATTCAATGCGATGAATCGGCGGAATCTCGGGACCTTTAGGTGGACAGAATGACTCAATCACGACTTGCTAGAGTTCTACGATGCGAGTAAAATGGGGGGGGGGGGGTCGTTGTTCCCTAGTATGCAACAAAATTTTGCTATGCATTTTTGGATCACCCTAATATATATACAGTCATTGTCTAAAAAGAAGTTGGAAAGCCTACGAAATTCCACGTCGAACGGTGCCCGATAGATATATTTTTGAGGTTTTGTAGAGAAGACAGAATGTGAGAAGTTTTTTAAAAAATTCAATATTTTCTTAAATTTTGTGCTGGCGATCAGTACTGCGCCGATCTGCTAGTGCTTGCGCAATACTGCGCCACCAGTCAATTTCCCATTGGGAGGTTGTCCAAAATAAATATAAATCAGATTGTAGCCAAATTGTTATCAAAAATTTGTATTAAAAGATAGTTAACGCTTTACCCATTAGTTACAAAATTAAAGATAATGAACAAAGTCAAATGAGATTTCGATGTAATACTTTCTACTTCTGTACTCAGGGTGGCTGTTTTAAACGAAGAAATGAACTTCAAGTTCATTTCCTGGTTTTTTTCCAGTTCGGAAACATTTTCCACGGTCAATAAAATCATAAAATTCAAATTCTAAAGCTAAACTTTTTTCCATTTGCAGTAATAAAATTAAACTACAAATTAAATCACTCAAATTGTAACTCTCAAATTTTAAACATTGGAAATTGAGGTTTCAAAGTTTCTTAATTACATTTTTCTTCTAATTGCTCAATAATTTCCGTATTGTTATAAATTCCCGAAAATTTATTAAATTCGTGGTAATTTATAGTAATATTACCGGAAGTTTATGATAACTTAAAATAAAATGCTTAAAATCATATCTAGAAGTGTTTATAAATTTGCGGAAACTCATGGAAAATTTCAGTAATTTATGGTAATTTCACAGGTAAATATGGTAACTTACCATAAATTGCCCAAAATTCAATTTTAAACATTGTTATAAATTTCCGAAAATTTATAAAATTCGTGGTAATTTATAGTTAGACTACCGGAAATTTATGATAAATGATGATAAAATGCTTAAAATCATATCTAGAAGCGTTTATAGATTTGCGGAAATTTATGGACATTTTCGGTAATTTATGGTAATTTCACAGGTTAATATGGTAACTTACGAGAGTAGTTCAATAAGTCCTTGGAATGACCAACAAATGGCGCGCGAATCGCCCCAAATCATCTGTTTTCAGTCAGCACCACTCCCGACTAGATATATGGTGCAGTCACAGTCCACATCTTCTGA
>NC_046662.1:124880994-124916077 GCF_010883055.1 Belonocnema kinseyi
CTGAATAACTTTCAAGGATCGCATCCGACAAGAAAATGGTTGTGACAAAAGTTGTAGGGTTTAGTGCAAAGAATCAAACAATGACCTTGATTTTGACTCCAATGTCATTTTTGTAGGTTGCGTCAAGGTCAAAATATTTTTTTAAATGGAGACTTTTTTTAATTCGGAAATGAAAAGAGCGGAAAATTTCACATTAAAATATGTATTTTAACCTTGGGTCAAAATAAACTCTAAGGGTCATTTGCAGGTCATTTCGGTGTAGCAAAAGTATGGATACCCCTAAATAACTTTTAAGGATCGCATCCTACAATAAAATAGTTCTAACAAAAGTTGTAGGGTTTGGTCCAAGGAATCTAATGGTGCCCTTGACTTTCACTCCAAGGTCATTTTTGAAGGTCGTGTCAAGGTTAACATATTTTTTTAAAATGGAAATCCCTATTTTTTATTCCGGAAATGAAAGAGCGGAAAATTTTGCATTCAAATGTTACCTTACAACTTTTATCTGAATAATTAACTTATAGGATGTGATCCTGCAAAGTTATTTAGGTCAGATTCGTTGCTACACTTTAATGACCTGCAAATGACCCTTAAAGGTGACTTTGACCCAAGGTTAAAATACACATTTAAATGTAAAATTTTCCGCTCTTTTAATTTCCGGAATAAAAAATAGGGGTTTCCATTTTTAAAAATATTTTGACTTTGACACGACCTTCAAAAATGATTTTGGAGTCAAAATCAAGGTCATCATTGGCTTCTTTGGACTAAACCCTACGACTTTTGTAAAACCTATTTTTTTGTAAGATGCGATCTTTGAAAGTTATTCGGGGGTATCCATACTTTTGGAACACCCTGTATATATCATGACTGGTTTTTGCTCCGACCGCTCCGATAGAGTGGAGTGGGTAAGGAGTGACGCATAAAAGAGGGGTTATTTTACGCAATCACCAAACACTTCATTATTTGAGAATTAAATGTTTTATAATAGCAATCCGAATTCAATTTACAAGGGGGGAACCCGTGTTCCCACAGTAACCATTCTCGGGCTCGCTCGAGTCCATTTTATTTAACTTTTACATTATGGCATGAAAACGACAAGAACTAGCCTCTCAAATGGGTGGAAGACCCCATCAGTAGATTGGAACTACAAGTTACAATGTAACCCCAAACGAATCACTGACTTTATTTTACAACCCAAAACAAAACAAGCTATGACCTCGTCCGAGGTCAGCAACCAACAAGCTTCAACGGCGTGTGCCTACCATTTCAGCACACGTCGTTGAACTGCGATACATTATTGAATTAATTAAAACCAAAGTTAGTGTGAAGGAAAAACCCTACCTGGCAACTGTCGGCCTCCTCTAGTGGTTCCTCTCATTTTTAATTTGGAATAAATGCCTCGCTATCCTTTTATTCTACGTTTTGGATAAGTGCTCTCGTTGAGCTCAGAGTAACGAATGCCTGCTGAGACAAGCCTCTTTGCTCACCTCAAACGTGAGTCTGAGCGCCCCTAGTATCCTAAGATTATACTAATATTGGTGGAGTGAGAGAGACCGAGAGGGAGTGCGACAGCCGCCAGTTAGCTTCCTAGCAGCATGGTGGCGCGCCGTCGCTACATGAAATTCTTATTTGACGCTGGTCGCGTTTCATTGCTGCTGTTCCAGGGGGTGCGCTGAATTACGTCAGCGCGCCGAGTCTCCGCCGCTGATTGGTCCTGTACTTCCCAGTACTCTTGTTCGCAGCGGCACTCACATTCACTGCGCATATGTTGGAAAACCTCCTCTTCTTGGTGCATGACTTCGCATCTCAGCCGATGTAGAGTTTTGACAGATTGTTGTTGTGGGTGGTAGACCACTCGTTATGCGTTTCCACCGCAGTACCTTACTTAATTCTAATGACTAACTTAACTTATCCGTCTTATTACTCTTAAGAATTTTTAAGTTCGTGAAATGAACGTGCCCACTTAATCATACTTATTGATTAATCACTAATTCGCGATTCATTAGTAAAGTTAAACCTACTACGCTTCTATGATGAACCCGCTTACTTAATCACTTTGCTTAAATGCTACATGAACTTTACTTAGGGAGGACTTTTACAACTAATTTATTACTAATCATGCAAAATAATAATGCTGTGGCTCATTCCAGCGGGGGCACTGGTTCCACCTGTGCTCCCAACTGCCGCACTTCTTGCACAGATTCCGCTCTGGTTTTGTGGCCCCCCACATCGTGTGCCTCCTCTTCCTCTTGCGGAACTGCGGATCTGTGCGCAGCCTCTCTCAGATCCTCTCCTCTATCGGGAGCTCCGCTACTTCCTCCCCCGCTGGATCGGGTCGCGGCGCTTCCCACACACTCGCCTCTCCCGAGCGTCCCGCATTCTATTCGGCCTGAACTAGGGCCGCGTAATTCACCGCTCCTTTGGGGAGTGGATGGTCCCAGTCCAGGTCCAACAGCTCCCTTCTGTACTTCCGGGCTGTCTTCCGCCTTGGAGGATAAGGCGATGGCACCTGCCACCGCTGGGCTTTCTTTCTTATCTGGTGTTGAGGCGATAGCACCTCCCACCGCTAACGACCGAACTAACCTACAGGCTAACTCGGCGTGTGTCACCACTGCAATAAAATGCCAGAACCCACCAAATAAGAACTGCATTATCCTAATCATATCGCGGCTTCATAATATTGCGACCGTTATCTAGAGTACGAACGAGCACGAAGCATTCCGCGGTTAAACTCGCCTGAGTCTGAATGAGCATCAATATTATTAAGACCCCAATCAAAATTTCTTTCCGAATTTCCCAGGGCAACTGATTCATTTTTCGAACGTTCTTGTTCACCGTCAGAATCGCTGATTTCTAACAACATCCGGTCCAGTTCCGCTAACTCTTCCGGATCCGTTGGTTCATCCTTCTCCTCCTCTACATATTTCTCGAGGTGGGAGGCATGATACCGTCCCGCCAACCACCCTTCTGGCGAATTTTGCCGCCACATGAGTTCCTTTCTTTGACCAGACTTGATTAGGCTTCTTGACATTGTCACCCACCTTGAATTGTTGGTCTCGATGCAATCGGTCGTAATATTTCGCCTGTCTCGTAAAGGTCTAATCTTGGAACTTTGTCATTAGCTCCCTCAAGTGCTCCAATCGTGCCATCCGAGTTGTCCAAACTCGAAGATCGGATGGTGGCAACTCGGCCTCCCCCTACCTTAAACTGCAAATAGTTTTTCGCGGACGAGACTCCCGCCCCAAATTGAGAAAGGCAAGGTCACTCGATTGGTACTATGTAGAGCCGTGTTGTAGGTGAATCAGAACTCGTTCAATTGAACATCCCAGGTTCGGTGATCCTGCCCAATAAACGACCTGATCATGGTCTTAAAAACTCTATTGGTTCTCTCCACCGGCTTAGCCTGCGGGTGGTATAAGGATGTGAACGATTGGTGTATGCCGAGCTCCGACGCTACGTCATTCACCGCATTATTATTAAATTCGGTACTTAACTCCATTTAGAAAATAAGTCCTGGAACACTAACAGGTATTCATATCCCATCTTACTACGGGGAAAAGGACCCATGACATCAGTTGCCACGACTGTCCATTGCTCCTGGACTATTCTCTGGGTCATAAGCCCTCTTGATTGGGTTTCTTCGGATTTATTGAGCTGGCATGTCTCACAATTTCTCACAAATGATGTGATGTCCTTAAACATGCTAGGCCAATAATAGCGAATTGCGGCACGATAATAGGTCTTATCCCGACCTAAATATCCGGCTTCCTGAGTGCAGTGCACCTCCTTCATCAGATCTGAATGGAGGTTCTTCGGAACCACCAGTTTTCACGCATCATAGTCGCCGATAATGTCTTTCAATAGCGGATTGTTGCGGTATTTCATGAGCCGTCCATTTACTACCTTCCAACCATGCTACTTTCCAGGTGACTTCAACACAGCCTCACGCCGTCTGGCGTATCACTCATCCTCAACAGGCATCATGACCGCGATACGGTCGATTTCTCCATCCTCGAACCTACAGGATAGTGTATCCGGCATTTGGTACATCGATCCTTTTCAATGATCAATTCCGAAAATATATTCTAGGAGATCCAACGCCCACCGCGCCAATCTGCCGGTCGGATTTTTGAGATTGTACAACCATCGGAGGCTACTGTGGTCGGTCACCACGGAAAAATGATACCCCTCGATATAGCAACTAAACTTTCTTATAGCTGATACCACGCTCAGGCACTCTTTCTTGGTTGTCGAATAATTCCGCTCCGCCTTTGACATTACGCGACTGGCGTATGCGATCACACGCTCTTGTTTGTCCTGGATCTGGGTGATAACATCGCCCAAACCAAAGTCACTAGCATTCGTCTGAAGTCGGGGTATGCTTATACAGGCGATGTTGCCAAGGCTGTCCTCAGAGTCTGGAACGCCTCTTCTTGCTCGTCCCCCCAAGAAAAATTATAATTAACGTTTCTGGGTCGAGGGGATTCAAGTATGGGGCAGACCTTGTCATCGTCTACCAACAACCCATCTTTATTTACCTTGATTCTCAGAAACTTGAGTTCAGGTTGACAGAACTTGCACTTGTCTGGGCTGAGCGTTAGACCTGCTTCATTCAAGCGTCTAATGGTCAGCTCCAACCAGTACAAGTGCTCGTCAAAGGTTTCAGCTACGACGATTACGTCGTCCAGATAAGCAAATTCGTGTGGTCTCATATCCGGAGTGATGACCTTGTCCATCATCCGTTGAAAGGTTGCTGGAGCCCCGGTGAGACCAAAGGGCATGCGTTTAAACTGATAAAGCCCTTTTCCTGGGATAGTAAAAGCCGTGATAGGCTTACTAGCTTCACTTACAGGGTTTAGTGGTAAGCCTTGTTCAGATCTAGGGTTGAGATATATCGAGCGGGATTCAAGCGGTCCAAGATTTCCGCCATGAACGGAATTGAATACGCATCTTTCTTCGACACCTCATTAATCCGTCGAAAATCAATACACAGGCGGTAATTACGGTCTGGTTTGCGGACCATTACCACCGGGCTGCACCACTCACTATTTGAGGGCTCAATCAAATCCTGCTCAATCAACCGGTTAGTTTCCTGGATCAACGCGTCACACACTTTAGGTGACATGCGATGATTTTTCTGACGAATCGGAGGGCTCCCTTGCGTGTCGATCATATGTTCGACAAATTTCGCGGCGAGTAACTTATCGGTTTTGGCTTTATTATCATGGTCAAAAGCTGGTCCAACCTAACTTTTTCGGCTTCTTCCAGCAATGCAATGCCTTTGCAAGTATCCGGATCGTTCTCGTCCGCGGGACCAAACGCAAATTTTATGATTGGCTCGTCAGCCAACCCAGGTACGACTTTGCATTTAAAGGGGTGGGTGGTTCCTGCGAAAGTAGCCGGCAGACACGCCTCGCCAATGACAGACTCAATAGTGCCATTCGCCATCACTACCGCGCCTGCCCTTGACCGATCAATCTTATAACCACTCGAACCGAGTATCTGTAACCCTACTGATCCCAGATACGTTCTCGATGAACCTGTGTCTATCAATGAATGGATTTTGGCACCCCCTATCTCTATACTGACATAGGGTCTGCGGTTAGTACCAGTTTCTGATAGATGATCAAGTCTAGTTTCATCAGAATTTTTACTGAGTAGCCCTTTCGTTCCGTAAATATCTCAGAGTCTGGTAACTCCAGCACTCAAAGATGGATCGGATTCAGAACGACAGAGCGATTTCCAAGATTGAGTTGAAAAATTAGTTCCCAACTTCCATTGAGTGATTGAGGGTAGGGAGGTCTCCCTCCCTGATTCAGGAGATGAAATTGTTTGATTGAAGTGCACTTCAATTTGAGTTTCTGAGTTTAATATTTGCAACAATTCAGGTTAAGTTTCAGAAGGTAACTTCAGAGAAAATTCTGGTGTGAGTTCAGAAAATGAGTTCCGAGTCGATTTAGGTTGGAAGGTTAAAGTTGAGGGGGTTGAGTCAGGTATATCATGAATAGCAGAAATGAGGGTCTGCTTTGTTATTAGAGGACTAGCGTCGACCCTGGGACGACCCTCCTTTAGTGGTATCCCTGACAATGAACTGAATCACAAGTTCGCTTGAGCTGGCCATGTTTGCCGCAATTATGGCAAAACTTGGTCCATTTTGTCTGACAATTTCTCCAAACATGGTCGGAACCAACACAATTGTAACGAGGTGGTTCGGCCTTTGGTTGGACTCTCCGCCTAGGAGGCGGGCTCCCTCTATTAATAAGAGGCTTAGTTAGGGCCTGCGCAGAACTCGCACCCCCATGATCTTCGTCTCAGCGCGGTCTATCTGCTCTTTCATGGTAACCGGCCTTTGAAATTTTAGGAATAAACCATTGTAGGGGTAACTTCTCTAGAATAAATGGAATCCCAATCATTAGTTCCACATCCGTAAGGCCCAAGACTGAACGCTCCTCCTGAACCCTTGTTAAAAAGTTTTCGGCACTCGTATTATTGTCCCCACTGAACGTGAGTCCCCAGTTCTTGACGATAATATCAACTGTTCTATAGTGGGCCCTATTTTGGGAGTACTGAGTGGGAGGGGGCCTAGCCCGTCTTGACTGAAAGGGCTGTGCGAAAATGGTCGAATAGGCTGGTAAGGCGGGGTAAGATATCTCAATGGTGGCCGGCTGAAGGGATGGATTAAATCGCTGTGGTCCAGCTGCGCAAGGCGTAGACGCCACATGGTTTTCCCCTGCTCCAGATGATGGCCCTACAATACTAAAGGTTGCTCTATGGACCGGATAGGTCTGATTTAACCCTGAACCGGATTAAACGGTATTCTGACTACTTTGAGTTCGTATTGGCTCAAATCCCGTAGATGGCGCGACTGGACTGCTCTCTTATCCCCTAGTTCGATTGGTAAGGGTGTGGTATGTGAGGTCGAGAATTCAGAACATTATTGGCTATTGAGGACAAGTTTGCGTTGTCATAGTGCACACAAGAAGATGTGGGGAGCATTGGTACGCCGCCATAGTGTCTAGGAATGTATTCGGAGTCCCGGACCCCACTATAGCCCAATTGGCTCGATTCCTTATAACTAGTCACTATCATCACAGACCGTGTATAACAGAACACGGAGGACGTACTAATCATGGACGTATGAACGCTAGTAGCCCCGGAAGATGAAGGAAAAAGGTGTAACTCTAAATGCCCACTGCTAACTTGCCTCCCTAAGTCAGTCGCTGGAGATTTAAATAATTTCCGAGGGGCCCCTAAACATTCCTCGTCAAGGTCAGCCTCACTACCAATGCGCGACCCCACTCCTTCCCCGCGGAGTAAGACTCGCCCCACTATTTCCTCAATTTCCCCCCGAAGTTCAGCTGAGCGATCCATGTTGCCTAAGTTCAACGGCGATTCATAGTCCGGATGTTGGGGCACGTCTGGTACCGAATGTGTCCTTCTTAGGGACCGTAGGACGCGAACCCGTAACACGTGCAAGGATCCCGATATGTCCTCCCCCCTGTCGCTCAAGTATCGTATGAGGTCATCCTTCGACATGGATAACACGTAGGGTGGGATCTCAATATCCCGTTCGTCCGACACTTTGATTTAAATGGGGGGTTCAAATGTAAAAATAAATTCAAAATTATTTCAATAAATCACAGGTAATAAATTTTATATGAACATGAGGACAATCAATTCAAGTAACAATATCATGCACATGGTTCCCTATTATTCCATTCAATTTATAATTTTATAATTATAACTACAATATAAGAAAAATTTCAATCAAAATTATCCTGGCTGGATACTCAAATCCAGGTAATTCTTAAGTTCTGAAGCTTGAAGTGACTTAAGTCGAGCAATGCTCACTATCCCCACAATAGCCTTAATTTATCGATGACTCATTTTTCGGGATCAATTGAAGTCATCTTAGTAGCTAACAACAAACCTGTTGTTATTTGTTCGCTAATCCTTGAGACATCAAAAAGGTTGAACGACAATTGGCATCGAAACCATAATTCTTATGATTGATTTCAAATTTTATTAATTAAAAAAAAATTAATTTTGAATAAGTGGGCCTGACTTTTACTTCGTCTTGTTTATCCCTGACTCTTCAAAAGGATAAACAAATAATTCACATGGCTGACTAATTTTTTAAAAAAATTTAATTCACTGTTTTCATTGAATTTTAATTCTTAATTTAATCAAATTTTAGTTGATATTGTGTATCACTATTATGATTTTATTTCACCTTGACCTCAATTTTATTGGATCTAAATATTTACTAATTTAAATCATTTTTACTGAAGTTCGAATTTAAATTCTAAATTTTATGAAATTTTACCAGTTTAGCAGGTCTGATTTTAATTAACCATTGATTTGGTCGGTTTGCTTACCAACCTCCAACCCCATGTTCATTTAAGCATGTCGTGACTCATATTCCCTTATTTTACCCAGTCACTTCAAACGTCAGTTAAATTGTTTGATTGTGTTATTTTGAAATTTTTACCTATCTCAGTTTTTAACATTTAGAAGAACATTTTGGATTTTTGTTTGTTAATCCTTGAAAACTTCAAAAAGGATGAACAAACAAAACGACAAGAAATATCCTCTGAAATGGGTGGAAGATCCCATCAGTAGATTGGAAATACAAATTCCAATGTAACCCTGAACGAATCACTGACTTTATTTTACAACCAAAAACAAAACAAGCTATGACCTTGTCCGAGGTTAGCAACCAACAAGCTTTAACGGCGTGTGCCTACAATTTCAGCACACGTCGTTGAACTGCGATACATTATTGAATAAATTAAGCCCAAAGTTAGCGTAAATGAAAAAGCCTACCTGGCAACTGTCAGCCTCCTCTAGTGGTTCCTCTCATTTTTATTTGCAATAAATACCTCGTTATCCTTTTATTCTACGTTTTGGATAAGTGCTCTCGTTAAGCTCAGATTAACGAATGCTTGCTGAGACAGGCCTCTCCGCTCACCTCAAACGTGAGTCGGAGCGCCCCTAGTATCTTAAGATTATACTAAGATTGGTGGAGTAAGACGGACCGAGAGGGAGTGCGACAGCCGCCAGTTGGCTTCCTAGCAGCATGGTGGCGCGCCCTCTTGTACGCAGCGGGACTCACATCTACTTTGCAGATACTGGGAAGCCTCCTCTTCTTAGTGCATGACTTTGCGCCTCAGCCGATGTAAATTTTTGACAGCTTGTTGTTGTGGGTGGTAGACCACTCGTTATGTATTTCCACCGCAGTACATGGAACTGCAATTCCTCCAGTACTGCTCCAGTACTCGTTCGCCAAGGTTTAGCTAGACGTTGGTATGGCCAATTCACCCAATACTGCACCAGCACTGGTCCGCCAAGATTTGGCTGGACGCTGGCAAGACCACTAGCTCAGTACTGCGCCAGATGTAAGTTACCGCTCAATGCAGGCATTTCCCCCTGGGATTCTCTTGATCATATTCCTCATCCTAAAACTTTTCGAATACATGTAAAATAATAAAGGAGTACTTTTTCTTTCATAGGGTCTGTAATATTTTTCCTTAAGAAAGCATCAAACCCCATTCTAACTTGCAATCATTTGAAAAGTATTTCAAGTCGTATGATATGTGTATCTTAAAGGGGAATGGCAGATTGCTGACGATAGATTAAAGGTACCAGTGAATCGGAGAAGTGATTACTTTACGATTCGCCAAGAAAATTTCGTTATCGATTAAAAAGGAGGGTTAATAGTAATAATACTATTGGGATCCGCTGCGCTTCAATACGCCATCTTTTTTCAATCTGGCCAAAATGTGAACTCGCAAAACCAGGTAGGATTTTAAAGATGCATTTTAATTTGAGCTGAACAACCATTGTTTAATTATTTCGCAAAATTTAACCCATTAGGCCCTGACTGGACGCATTTTCCATTTTTTCAGCCTTCTTAAGTTCAATGATAACTGTCAGAAAAAAATTTTAATATATCAATATCTACGTGGAATTTCACGATATTTCCGAATCTGCCATTGATTTTAGAGAAAAGCGTAATCTGAATAGGTTATGTTCATTTTTCTTAGCGAAAATTCGTGTTACAAAGAATTTTTTTCTAAATCGATGCTTTTGGTTCGAACTCAAAGACGAATGTGCTCGAAAAGTAAATCTATCGCATCGAATTTTTTGCATTCATGTCCAAGTGATTCCACGTAGAAAATCAAATTGTAACTATTGAAAATGGCGTCTCAAAGTTAACAATTTTAGACGATATAGTAGTTTTTGCACATAAAAATCAATTTCTCACAAATTCACGTCAAAATTTGTAGAAGCGAGTTTCGGAGGTCACTGATTACGAATCCGAGGTCAAATTTGATAAATTAAAAATGGCGGATCCAAAATGGCGACCAAAAAAATTTAATTACGCGTATTGGTATGATAATGTATACTAATGGGTTTTGGAGGTCGCTGATCACGAATCCTATGTCAGATTCGGCAAATTTTCAATATTGAATCCAAAAAGTTGTATAAAAAAGTAGAATAATAAAACAAAAGACTTTTGTTGTCGGATTTAGAAAAAAAAATTACTTTGAAACACGAATTTTCGCTAGAAAAGTGAACATAACCTATTCAGATTACATTTTTTCTCTAAAACCAATGGCAGATTCTGAAAGATCATGAAATTCTACGTAGATATTGATCTATTAAAAAAATTTTCTGACAGTTTTCATTGAACTTAAGAAGGCTGAAAAAAATGGAAAAATGCGTCCCGTCAGGGCTTAATGTGTTAATAATAATTAAATTAATTTAATTGATCTTTTTTGGTGCATTATATATGTTCTAACGAATTATAAGCTTCAATTAACTTACCTTGTTATAAAAGTGAACCCAAAATAAATTTTGATTAACTTATAGATGAAATATTTACTATCTAAAAAATTATAACCTAAAAGTTACGTTAGAATTTATATCTCATTTCTGATCGTCTATAATCAATAGTTTTTGCATATTTTGAACCGAATTTTTTTCTATATGATTTAACTAAAGTTCATTTTAGCTTATGCTGTGTCGAAACTTATATGATATAGTAAAATAATTATTTTCTTGACGGAAACAGTTTTAACAGGAAATGTCTTTTTCCACTGAATACGATGAAAATTCTATATTGAACACTCAGTTTCCGAAAAATATTAATTTTTTTGTATTCTCTTATTGTTCTGAACTAGTAAAAACAGTGCTAAAATTGGTTTTAAGCCTAATTTAAAATGCAACTTAAAAATGCTACCTGGTTTCACAAGTACGCGACAGTGGGCAGTCCCAAACTTATCTACATTTTCCCGTTCAAATTTACTTGCAGCCACTTTCCATTCACTACAATTAAATAATGAAGAGCGTAATCTGCATTATACCATTCATCGGACTTCATCAAACATCAATTGTATGATGCAGATTCGAATCTGTATAAGGGAACGCGCACTTCTCCATTCAGTTTGACATCCTTCAAAATGCATTTCATTGAGAACTTGAAACGATTAATGCTTTTCTTCTGTCAATCTTGAATCACGAATTGAACTTAATTTACTTTTTCGAGGTTATGTTCTCCTATACAGAATGTATTAAAACTATAGAACGAGTACCTCTCCGAATGTGGCTTGGCAGATTTAATTAAGTCCATATAGTTGAATAATTCAGAGTCCCAAAACAATTAAAATGGAACATTCTCAATCTGGAATTTTAAGATACACATTTCAAAGCGCTCTAGTTCAATTGTTCCTTTTATCCTGGGTAGCGAGATAAGAAAAGATATTAAAAAATTGTTATTTTATTTAATACCCCTTGAAGTATTCATCTGAATAATTTCATTGAATGTTACTCATTTTCTGTTTTTGTCAGATCATCTTTAAATTTATTATTTTACAAATGACTTTCTATATTAACAACAGTAGATGTGAAGCAAGAAATATTTTGGGCGCATGTTGCACAAAAGGTTTAAATGTACTTGAAACTTTGATTATTATCAGCTTAATTTTAATCTAATTATTACTGAATTTTAATAAGATCATTGGAGCACCTTTGGAATGCTTCGTGCAAAAATCTGTAATGATATGATTTTTTTCTTATACAAAAAAAGCGTTTAATAGATGTGAAATATTAACGGGTGAAGAAAGGTTCTCTTATAAAAATATAAATTACTGTGCTTGACTGTACAAACAAGCTCTTTGCTCTCTCGCTTGCACTCACGTAGTTGCTTTGGCGGGAGAGGGACGGCGATAGTCGCATATGACAACGTGACCGCAGTCGCTTCATGCCTGGGAAATGCAGTTTGAAGGGTGCCTGGCATGTGGAAGGAGTTGAGATTATTTACGATGGGTGCATTATGTTTTCTTCCGTTTGAAGAACAAAATAGGCCTGCAGTCAATACATCGTTATTACTTCACCCCTAGACTCAAATAGGATTTTCCGAGAGTTTTGACATAAGTTCATGAAAACGCCATTTTTAATATAAAAAAATTATTTCAAAATTTCGAAAATTTGGAGATGCGTTGTTAAGACATGAGGGAGGTAAATGAGAAAGTCCCTACTTCGAGAAATAAAAGCAACTTCTTTAAATTAAGGAGGTTCAGGAGTTACAGTAAAATAATGAGAATGTTATGAAAAAAAACCATTATAGATTAGAGCATCAGAAGGCCTTGTGAATTTTTTCAATATTTATTATCGTCAAAAATTTGAAGAAAAAAAATTTTGAAAATCACCTCTTATACACGGGCTCTTATGGGACAGGCGACGTCAGACCGAACGTTTTATAGTGCCATTTGAATAAAAATAATGAGATCTTTTAAGCAAAACGGTTATTTGAAAGAAAAACAAATAAGCATCATTTTACTATTTAAAAAAATATAGCTTACCATGCAATTCAATCCAAAAATAACAATGAAAAGTGAAAATTGTATAGGTTATTCAAAACTCACGTTGCTATTTAGTGAGATGTGGCAACGTTGCGAACGCTATATAGATATACAACGAGACTATTTTCATTATTTTACAACGTGTATAGCTAGTGTGATGTTTACGTTTTGATTTAAATGTGCAAATTAATAATCAAATATTCGTAATACTTTATTGTCAAAAGTCCGTTAAATATTTGATATTTTATAACATATTTTTTAATAAATTTCTGTGAGTCATTCAATTATTGCGCTGTAAACGTTTCTTATTTTTTTAGAATAAGTAGGTTAATTAAATATGGTATCATTTATTTTTTAAATGAAAATAAACAAATAAGTACACAATTGTACGTTACATAATACGCTTACATTATATGAACACAATGCTTACATTATTAGTTTTAAAAAAATTTTAAACATTTGTAGCATAAGTTATATTTTTCTTCGAATACTTATAAATCTACTAATAAATTATCCATTGCATTGCAATAGCTAATTTAAATCTTTGAACTTGAGTTTTGTTATATCATTATTCTTTGATCTTGACAGGAAGACTAAGAAAATTTGCTCATAAAAAGTTCTTTTCTTTTAAAGTTAGTTAAAGTTAGACTTAAATTTCTAAAAACTATCTTCACAAGAAGACTAGGAACAGTTGCACATAAAAAGTTCTTTTTTCATAGTTACACTTGCGTTTCTAGAACTGCAAAATATTTGCAAGTATCTTTTTTGATTTGATTATCGTAGGTTTGCCACCAACTACGCCTTTCAACAGACTTCTAGTTTTCTCCTCTCCTTCTGTTTTATACATAGTGATAATTTTCTCATAGCTGATAGATGCAGATGACAATAGCTTTTGCATTCCTATTGTGATAATACCATTCATTGGTGAAAAAGTAGGAAGTAGTTGCTGCATGTTCATGTTGTTGTTAAGAGTCTGAATGATATCGCCCATAGTTTTTTTATTCTCAACAATTTGTTCGATAGGCAAATACTGAATGCACAGTTTTTCCAAAAGAGTTACATCGTAACAAGCATCATGAGCACCTTCGGCAGAAAGAGAAAGAAGCTCAGTTGCTAAAGTAGTCAACTTATACCCATTAGCTCTGTTAGGGTAGTTCGCTTTGAATAAAGCTAAAGAATCACTGAACCCATCAATGACTCTAACATACTCATCGAGAAGATTCAATCTTTTTAAGCTTGAAATTAATCTACTGAAGTCAAATGTGCAATTATGTGCAACAAATATACATTTCTTAGATAAACTTTGCAAAAATTCCAAAAGTTTTCCAAAAACTACTCTTGCAGGTAGAGTTTGAACTTCAACTCCATATTGAAATAATTTTTTATGTTTCTTTGTCAGCCCATTTATTTTAGATGCAGATGAGCTTATTTCTTGGGTATGAGTGAAGAATGATTTAAATACTTTTGGTCCAAACTTAACACATATTTGCAAAATTTCATGCTTCATGCTCAATCCAGAAGTCTCCAAGTCAAAAAACACAATTGCTAAATTTGTAGTCTCAAGAGTAGCAACTTTTTCATCCAGAATTTGAACACAATTATCCTTACTGCTTTGAGGCTTGTCAAATAAACTCATACCACTTTGATATGTCATGCCTTCTTTCTTCTCGACTCTGTATCGTAGCTGAGATCGTTTAGTTTTCAAATCTAACCTGTTTCTTTTGAACTCTGGTGTGGAAGCTTTTTCTTTTTTAGTTAGTGCAATTTTTTCTCTTTTAATAACATGCTTGTTTATAATTTGCTTGTGGTTAATGCCACTTCTATCCAAACATTTTTGTATGTATGATTGTCCATAATTTTTTTCAGCAACTGTGGCGCTAAAACGATAATCAGTTGATTCAGATGTACTGTATGAAAATCCTTTAGGATTTTTGTGACACATTGCGTTGTTCAAGCTCTCATTAGCTTGGCTACTTGCTGCAACTAACGAATTTGTAAGCATTCTCTGATAACTCATCAAATGCTTTCAGTAAACTATCAAACAAGTTTGGATTTTTAAGAACAATACCATCGGTATTTTCTTGATTAATCTTACTACGGCACCAGCTGCCACAATTCCTATGCATATCAAACAAATGATAAGGCACATTTTCAATTGCATTTTTAATATTTGTGATGTTGCCCTTGTTCTGATGAACTGCGTAAGAGAAACAGCGTTGGATATGTAGTATTACATCCGGTGATAATTCGTTGTCAGGGTCAGATGATTTTTTTATTGACCAGAGCATAGTGCCCACGTTTTTCGTGGAGTGATTCATATCTGACTGCTTGACTATTGGGTAATCAATCACATTTTGAATCGATGATATACTTGAGCTATCATTATCCCCTATAAACACACCAACTTGCACATTATTCTCTTTCAATATTTTACTATCAGTGACTAATTCTACAGCGTCATCGGCTTCCATCGATTTAGCACTCCCAACAAAATTTCTCCTACAGTCATGGGCTTTCTGTACCCCACTATGCAGTTCAAGATCACAAAAACGACATTTACGGTTTCTGGTACAGTAGTCTAAGACTTTTCCGGTCTTCAAACCTATCAAAGCACAATAGCCGTTGAGACTGTCATACGTATGGCCATTGCCTCTCTGACCCCAGCCCATGTCAAACGATGCAAATATTCTTACAATAGGTTTATCGTCGTCACCGGATTCAACATTTACTAGTAGATATCCATCACGTAGATGCTCTCGCCTAGGAGAAAGTAAAAATGAAATCATAAATGAATTGCCTTTTTCAATTACTTTGATAATTTCGTTTAGTTTATTACATTTTAGTTGAATCTACATTTATTCATAAATAGTTTGAAATGAGTTATATTCTAGGACTTGTTGAATTTTTTTGTATAAATAACATGAAAAAAAAAATCTTGCATTGTAACCAAGTTAATTATAAGTTACATAAAAAAATCACTTCACATAGTTGAATAAATATAATTATTTAAACTAAAAATGTGTACTAATATAATAGTTAACGTAGCTGTATATGTTAAATATAAAAAAATTTCATGATTAATAATTGTCACATTTGACTCGATGAACAGTTACATTTTTCTCTAAAAGATAATTATTTAAGTTCTAAAATTATACTAGCATGTAATTTTTTAGATTGCATACTCCAAGGTAATTTATCAAGCTGATTCTAACTCTCTGGCACAAACACATTTTTATAAAACTAATTTTCTTGTAGTAAGCTTACAACATATTTTTCAATTCTTCTAGACTTTCAGTGGTAAGAAGGCGCTCCATCGCAGTTGCTTCTGAACAGCTTTCTTTTGCAACAGCTTCAATTATAGGTCCAATGATTCTTTCATGATTTTTATAAGTGTGTGAATCCATAGCTGGCAAACCAATACACTGAAAAATTTGGTCAGATGTGTCTCACCCACACCGGTATGAATAGCTCCTGTAAAGACATAACGCAAATCAGTTTGTATATACACACAGTATGTCATATAAAAAAATTTTATTACATAAACTTCTTTATTTAATCAAATGATACATACCCAGCGCCAGTTTAGTATTGATTGCAAAAACTGGTTTTCCAGTAGCAGGATTAATATATTCTTCTCCAGTTTTCAAAGTATTGACCAGTAAACATTGAGAACATCTGATGCTAAAAATAGACGCTGCTCCCCGTATCGTTTCTTTTTCTATATATTTGATGTCTAATCGAGCTTTACATATTTTGCAATACATATTAGTTGACATATACTTCAAGTCTACTATGCGATTTCCTTTCACGATGAAATTTGCTTGCGACGCCTCGTCCTCGACAACACCTTTTTTGCATCCCCTTCTGCTTTGACCTGCTATCCTATGTTTTAGCATTTGCTGATAAACTTATTTTTTCACGAACTTCCCTTTCTAACGATACCTTTCAGAAACTTCCTCGCCAGACATTGCAAAAGTTAAAATTTTTTAAATTATCTATTTATACATGCGAGTTTGATTTTAGGTTATACTACACGTATGAGCGGTCTCGCGCCTCGTGCCTCGTGTCTCACATCGGTTTGTGAAGGCAGGCAACAGAATGAAACTAACTTTTTATTTATGCGACGTTGCCACGTCTTCGCTTCATTTTTCACGATAATAATTTTTATAAAAACACAAAGAAATAATAATGAAAAATTATTCCTAGGATACACTTTTTCTTAATATACAATTTCCACCA
Source organism: Belonocnema kinseyi (assembly GCF_010883055.1). Lineage (NCBI taxonomy): Eukaryota > Metazoa > Arthropoda > Insecta > Hymenoptera > Cynipidae > Belonocnema > Belonocnema kinseyi. Next base: position 124,898,097 of record NC_046662.1, read on the forward strand.
GATTATACATTTTTCAGCGTACTGATAACAATAATAGAAGAAATGAAATTCAATTATTTTAAGTTTGTAGCATTGATTTTATCCTATGATACAGAATGGGACCTCTCCCCCTTACCTCAGCCCCCTTATGACTGTCCCGAACCTCCTTAAGCGTTGAAAATGATCAAAATAAATTTCAGTATTAAATCAATAATAGAGCCACAACAAAATTATCGATATTTTACGGTAGTTTACCTTCAGCCAAGCGCGAAACAATAAACTGCACTTGTTTTTACTAAAGCACTGTTTTGTACCACCTTTTTTATTCTGCAGAAGATTTAGAGTGATTATATAACTATTTTTTCTCTAAAAGCAGCCGTTTCCAAGGAAAATCCAAAAACATGAAATAAGCCGCCATTTTGGAAGATAGCGGCTCGAGCCCCCCCCCCCCCAATTAACTCAATTATGGGGGGTGTTTCAAGACCCTCTAAGAAAGCTTCTTGACAACTAATTTCATTGTTATAAATTATTTCTATTTAGGCCCCCTCATTCAGCTTCGTTGATTGGCCTATTTTTCTACGCATACTTTCTCCATTTCTCTTTTCGTTGGTCCCTTTGTCTCAATTTATTTTCCTTTTCCTTTATTTATTTTTTTTAGTATTATTTTAATTTATTTACTTTTATTTTCCTTCAATTTACTTTCCTTGGGTTTCTTTCTCAAATAGTTTGGATCCTTTTTACGAGATGCCCGCCCTAAAAGAAAAGGACAGTAACAGCATGCGCTGTTTTAGAACTTGAATATAAGGCCGCTAGCACCCCATGATTTAATAGTTACGAGTTAATAGTTGTAAGAGCGGTAAACATTTGAAATAATTCAAATGAACCAAGAAATTCAGTACAGAACCCTAAGAATGCATTGCTGATAATTAGAATCTCATTATTGTAGGTGGAAATGTAAGGACGGCGCTTAACGCACATGATCATGATAGGCTAATTTAACATTAAATTATGTGACGTCAGCAATTCTATTGGGTAAAAGGATATTTCCCACCCTTTTTTGATAAAAAACGAGGTTATGAATATATGCGAGAACATAAAAAAAGCTCAGATGTTTGCGTCTCTCCGTTCGGTACGGTTCGCCGTAGGCGACTTTAGTTGAACTAAATCTTAAGCGAAGTGTGAATAAAAACTATTTAATTAAAATTGGTTTAATTAAATAAAACTTTAAAAATGTCAAACCCGGACAAAATCTTATTTGTGTGAATCAAACTATTTTCGGCGACGGTATAGGACATGGAATCTTCATTAAAAGATCTTCAATATTTATATTGAAGTTAAATAAAAACTATTGATTTATTCTCTAAATCATTGTGTTATGTCTGTTATTTGAACCTCGACCAGTTCGCGCGGTTAGTGATTTTTATCACTCCACTCCACTTCCACCACCGAATCGCGGGAACTGGGTCACTGGTTCAGTATGCCAATTTCAAGGACGTTCGTCTGGATAAGCATGGGACTCTTCTACTTGTTTTGATCCAACTAAGCTTCTCAATCACTATAGACGGCTTCCAGGCGTGGAAAAAGTTCATGGATCCTAAAGGATGTAAACGTGTTTATCTGGAACCACCAACGAGTCGCAAGAATGTACCCCAAGGAATGCAAAAATTAGATGATTTTCTTCAAAAATTACAGCAAGAAAAGCAAATCACAATTCTCGAGAACAGAGTTGTTTCTACTTCATAAAATAAAAAATAATGGAAAAGTGAACTCTCCTTCTTTAGTTAACTTATTAAAAATAAATAATAAGGAAAGTTCAGCGAAATTTTTTTTTTCTTTTAATTTCAAGAAGGAAAGGTTTTGTATTTTGTAAAGGAATGATTTTTAATTTTGTAGAGCAAAATCAAAGATAATAATTTGTAAATTATTCTGTTCTTTTAAATTTTTGAAATATGGTGACAAATATAAAAATGTCTAATCCAAGTTCAATCCTGATGAGACTAGTTGAAGTTCTTTCTGATCCGGATTTCCCACCATTTCAGATTTGCCGGATCTCCGAGGACGCAGAAGGATGGATCTGCATTGAAGTATATCTCCGAGAAGGATTCTTTAAATGCTGTATCTCACCTCTGTATCTTCATTGATTTGAAAAATCCTAACATTTGATCATCGTTCCTGATTACGAACCCGTGAAGGGTTATTCAGGGTTGGACGGCCTGTGAAAGGCTGCGCATCAAGGGACTTCTAGAGTTGCAGAACTTCGACGATTTTTCCAGAGGTCTAATAGATCTTTGAATAAAACTTCACCTCGAACTTCCAGATCATCTCAAAAGAGTTGAAATTTAACAAAAAAACTGTGAAGTGATTATTTTTCTCGCTCTATTTGTGTTTACTCAGAATTTGAATGTTGTGAAAATTGATCATTTTTCTATTAAGACGAGAAAAAGTGTTAATATAAAGTGCGAAATGGGATTATAACCTCAAGTAAGTGCTCGGGATAGCGATCCCCCGCTCTCGTCCAGTGATGAAACTGAACCTTCAGGTTCAAGAAATAAAGGAAAAACAAATAATAAGGGTCCTATTGATCCGGGTGCAGTGGCTGAAACTTCCCTGATAATACAGGCTTTATAGTCTTCTCAAAATTCTTTGACAAGCGATATTAGTCAACATATAAATTCAAATCTCGGAAATTCTTTTCCCTTGAGAAGACAGGAAACACCTGTCTATCTTCCTACTCTTGATGAAATTTGAAGAACTTTAAATCAAATTTACTCTCAGAACGAAGACATAAGTCAACTTATGCAAGATTTAGCTAACGCCAAAATTAAACCGGGGGAAACTGTTCCGGAATATGGAGCAACAGTAAACCTGACTCTGAATAGATTAGTTTCACAAGTTTTGAAAAATACTTCAGGCGAAGATGGTATGGGTATGTGTAAAGCTTACAGAACTACAGCAATCGGAAATTTTTTACGTGGCTCAGATTATACTATTTATTCCCAAATAAGAGATGAAGAGATAAACACACTAGACAAAGACATTGCACTCGCGATTCAGGAGGAACTTAAGTCAAATAATTTGAAGAGAGTGCATGTAGGAACGACAGCATCCGAAGCTATTATCACAGGAATAATCATAAGTTTAAGGATTGTCGAGTCCATAAAAAATATTACTTGGAGAGTGAACAATTAAAACAAAAGTTTCGGGATTAAAAGTCAAATAATGATTTATTTCATAAAAAACCGGAATCTGTTAAAACAGATTAAAATAAACGATTCATTTTTAGACTCAGAGAATTAGGGGAGGATGGACCAGCCCCTACAGTAGGCTAACTTTATAGGAATAACATTTTAAAAGCAATATAAAGCAGTTATAAAGTTTTCAAATGATTAACTTTTCATAGGCAAGGATCCTTTCCTTTTGTCCTCTCATGTTACTGTGCAAATACCTGTCAGGGCTAAAAGGTTATTTCATTTGCCTCTAATTGAAACTCAACTTAATGAAGGATATGTTAGGAAAATTCCGTTTGGACCTGGCATTTTTGCTGGAGAGGCTTTAGTTCTTAATGGAACTGGCGAAGCGAGCACTTATTATAAATTCTATCCAGAAAAAGTTCAGTTTAACCATTCCCCCGTGGTACTTGAGGAATATAACGTAGTAGAATTTGTCAGACTTGAATAATAAAGAGCAGGCAAGTTTTCTTCCAGTTCTTTCAGAGTACTCCCTGCATTTTTTCCTAGAAGATGACCAATTAGGCGCTACGAATATTCTATCTTATAAAATAATAACTACCAACGAAACTCTAGTCAATAATAAAATCCTGAGTTTCTCCCTGCAATTCTCCTGTGTGAATTATACCCAGGAAATCATATTCTGAAGGAAATAAAAGGTAGAAGATGGTTATACATTATCATTTTGGATCAACTTGGTGGAGAAAAGTATTTCTCTGTCCTATATTTAGCATCAGGGTCCCATATGATTCGATTAGATCCTGATTATCAGCAAAAAACGGCTTTTTCAGCGCCACATGGGCACTTAGAGTTCACTCGAATGCCATTTGGTTTAAAAAACGCACCAGCGACTTTGCAAAGGGTAATGGACCGTTTACTCACGGGTCTCCAGGGTATTGAAATATTCGTCTGTATGGATGATATTGTGGTTTATGCTTTTTCATCGGAAGAACATTCTAGGAAATTGAGAGCTCTGCTTGCTCAATTAAAATCTGCTTAATTGGCTCTCCAGTCTGAGAAGTGTCATTTTTTCAAGCGTGAAATTCCTTATTTGGGACATGTGATTTCTCAGGATAGAGTGAAGCCAGACCCATAGAAAATTTCAGCTGTGGAACTTTTTCCGGTCCCAAAAGCGAAAAAGAATATAAAACATTTCTCAGTTTAGTGGAATATTACAGGCGATTTATTTCTGATTTCGCAAGAATAGCTAAACGTCTCACTTTGCTTCTTAAGGACAATGTTCAATTTATTTTGACTTCCGCTCAACACGAGGCTTTTGACATTTTCAGAGATAAGATATGCGCTGAACCGATAGTGCAGAACCCATATTTTAAGAAACCCTTTGTTTTGAGCACAGATGCGTCGAATTACGTACTCGGTGAAGGTTTAAGCCAGGGCCCGATAGGACAAGGCCTACCTCTCGCTTTCGCATCACTCACCCTTCAAAGTGCTGAATTAAACTATTCTACTATCGAAAAGGAATTGCTATCCATTGTCTTCAATGTAAAGCATTTTAGGCCTTATCTTTTTGGGCAGAATTTTACTTTGGTAACAGACCATAGACATTTCGTTTGGTTGCATGGGCTCAAAGATCCTGTTTCAAGATTGGCTCGATGGAGAATAAAGCTGAGTGAGTACGATTACACTATTGTGTATAAAACAGGAAAAATCAACTTAAATGCTGACGCTCTGTTGACAAACCCCTCAGAAAGAAACGAATCCATGGAGCCAAACACCAACTTAACTGCTGCGATTACTGCAGATCGCACGCATGTATGTATGGTTGGCGCTCGCAGAGATGATGATGACAATGAAGATCTGGGGGTGGTATTGGAACGGTTGTTTTGTATGACTCTCGTAGGTAAAGAAAAATGAATTGGGGGTAAAACTCAATTAAATAAATAGGGACGTAGTTATCAGTGCGATGCGCTTCATACCAAAAGCGGACCCAAGCTGGGAGGGGGTAGGCAGTGTGAGTGTGGTGGTTCCGAGTTATCAAGCCTTTTAAATGAAAGTTTGCCTTAAAATCGAAAACAAGTATCTAGCCTAAGTCTGCATTTTATGTGGCTTTCGCTGCGAGGTTTGGGTGGATCCCAGATAAGCAATGCCTGGAGTGAAAATCCTATTAAGAGTATACGTATTGTAGGTACTTTGGAAAAGGGCATATTGCGCATCTAATTTCTGCATATGGATATTGAGTATCAGAAGTGAATGATAGTCTAGAGGATAAGGATCTTTTGCGGATTGAAGATATCCAAAAAGAAACCAATATTTAATTCGAATTTGCGAACCAAAAATACATTTGAGGATAAAAGCAATTGGATCAGTAAGTAAGGTGCATTAAAGCATTTTGCAAAATTGTTCGTATAAAGAAAATTCAATCGACTGCGTATCACCCACAAAGTTTAGGATCATTAGAATGTACTTATAGGAAATTAATCGAATACTTAAGAATATTCGATACTATCGAACAATAAGCTAATAATAATAATAATAATAAGCTTTAGCTTTAGCTAAGAAATTTATTTCACGATACGGTTGACCTCGCATAATTCGAACTGATTAAGGATCAAATTTTATTAGTTAGTGCATTAAAGCATTTTGCAAAATTGTTCGTATAAAGAAAATTCAATCAACTGCGTATCGCCCACAAAGTTTAGGATCATTAGAATGTACTTATAGGAAATTAATCGAATACTTAAGATAATTCGATACTATCAACAATCGGGACGATTGACTTAGATTTTCTGTATTTTCTTAAAACACTAGCATACATGAAGCTACAGTTTTTGCTGCTTATATGTTAGTATTTGGAAGAGAGGCTAATATTCCAAATAGTTTCACTCTTTTAGAATCACATAAGACTTATCTCGGATATTTCAAGGGACTCTTTCAGAAATTAGATAATGTTCAGTCACTAGTTTGGAAAACTTGTTAGGCTAAAGAAATGCCTTAATTAGAATGGGACCCAATAAGACAAAAATAGTTCCAACTGATAAATTAAAATTGTGTGCTCATCCATTAAGCACCCATAAGGATGCACAGAATCTAGAAGTGACAGAAACTTCTGCAGAAACCCCTAATATTTCAAACTCAGAATTGTTAAAGCTAATCTAAAACTCAAACTAACGAAAATTGATTGAGATCAAATCAAGCAATAAAATTCATTTTCGATAAAGAAACCGATTTCCATGATATCTACCTTTTTTCTAATTGATGAAGATATTTCAGCTTAGTTGCGAATTTGATACAACAGAAAAATATATTTTAAACAAATCAATCATTCTTAGAAATTACATATGGTTAATTGAATAAATTAATTATTAACGGAAATTACTTATCTCATAATTTCAGCCAACGACCAGTATTGAAATTCAAGAATATTGAAAAACAGCAATTAAGTACTTAACAATAAGAATGTAGTAAATTTGATGGTAATATTTACCTATTTGTAAAAGGGAAACTAAGAAAAATAAAAGGCATAAAAAGAGTATATCTAAAATAAAAAAAAGGGGGAAAGACAACTTTAAAATTAAATTTTAACCAATGATTACAAAAAATGATTTTAAAGTGAAATTTACATGAGATATGCAATATGTTTATTTTATACTAAAGCTTAGACCGCATGGAAAAAAGTACATTAATCTTTCCTAATTTATTTCTATATTCGGGGATAAGAGCGAATCTTGAAAAAATGTCAGAGATTTTGTATAACTTTTAGGATTTAAGGTAAAACAAATGTGGAATGACTCTACAAGGGTACTGTAGACTTCATATTGAATACCGATTCAAAAATATTAATAAAATATATGGAGAAATTCATGAAAAAACGTTGAAAACTTTCGTAAAAATTACATTTGAGGTATTGCGAGTTTGTGATTACATAATTATAAGGCCTAGATACCTCAATTCTGCTAAATTTATAGCAAAACTCTTGAAAACGTGATAAAAAATCTCACCAAAATTTAACTCGAGGTACAAAGTATTTAGGCGGACCAAATTCATTTTAAATCAGACAGGGACTTGAAATCGCAGAATTTCTCGGTAGCGAAATATGTTTTTATTTAGAAGAAATAAGGCGAAACGTCGCGGTTTTTCTGAAAAAATTAAAAATAGTTTTTCTCAAAATACCCACGTTTAGATTTGTTGTCAATATTTTTTTGAACTTATGCTTTCATAATGAAGATATCTTATAAGTTTGATGCTTGCTCAGTGACTTTTGCAGCCAGGAGAATTATTTTTTGTTGCAATCGAATTTTCTACATTTTCTTGGAAACAATGATAGAAACCAAAAAGGGTTAAGATAAGAGTTTGTACGTCAGAAGAGGTTTTATGAAGAAAGCCTCTTGTTTTTTTGCGATATTTTTCATAGTTCACCAAAAAATTCAGAAACTGCATTTTTAGGACTGAAAAATTCTCCCGGCCTCGAAAAGGGTTTAGCCCGTATAATGAATAGAACAATACAAAAACTTTAGAAAAATAAAAAAGGTAGGATTTTCAAGAAAATCTTTCTAATTATTCTCTTCCAATTTTGAAAATATGAAAAGGTATAATTTCCTCTGAAAACAACATATTTCACCCTCGAGCGATTCGGCGATTTCACGTTTAGGGCCCTGCCTGATTTCAAATGGATTCGGTCAGCGATGATTGTTATTTGCACGTTATTCTCTAAAAAAGCCAATGTTGGTTACAGTTTACTTGTAACCACTATTAATAAGATCGCCAATGGTTATAAATATATACCAAAGACTTGGATGTAACATGCACATAAAATAAAAAATTGTTTCTTCAAAATGAGATAGTTTTAAATCAATTTATTTCTGTATAATGAGGGGACGATGACTCCAATATTCCTGATACATTCATTGAATATTCCCATAGACGTATTCTTTCAATATTCCTAGATATTCTTGGTAAACTTTATAATCTCAAATATTTTGGATATTCCGAAATATTCCCTAATATTCACCAATATTTTGACATATTCCTCAATATTCACCAATATTGTGACATATTCCTCAATATTCACCAATATTGTGACATATTCCTTAATTTTTCTTTGCGCTCCACAAGTTCTTAATGATTTAAAATTATTTTAAATGCACTTAAAAAATTTAAAGATATTTCAAAAGAGTTTATGTATTATTGTGTAATTACAAATTATTTCCATGTGTTTAAAAGGATTTGAATGAATTTAAAAATAATTTGACGGGATTTAAAAATTCTTTTAAAATAAAAAAGATTGAAGTATATAAATGAATTTCGAAAGATGTCAAGTAATCTTAAAGAATTTAAAAAAATTTTATAAGAATTTAAAAAAGTACAAGAATTTTCAAGAGATTTCAAAGCCTTCCAAATACTTTTTATGAGTTCAACAGCTTTTTAGTGATTTTAAGTGATTTTGTGGCATCTTAATGGATTTAATATGGTTTAAAAAGTGAGTAAAGTATTTTAAAATCTTACAAAGCATTTTAAATGATTAAAAAATGTCAATAATTTAAGGACTTCTATATAATTTAAAATATTTTAAAGTATGTTGTGTTTTTGGAAAATACCTCATTACATGTGGATCCCACCACAAAGTTCCTAGAGAATAAATGAAAGTAGAGCCAATTTGGCGTAAGATAAAAAAAAGTTTTCTAGCCCAAATAGGTCACGAGATATGACCTTGGAAAGTGCACTCTTCATGTATCGTAATTGATTAAAAATGGGTATATGTTTTTTAACCATAAGCAAATATGTTTATTGATAAATGTTTATAATTAAAATTGTAAAATATATTTATTATCAATTAACAAATAGTTTTTTGTGATTGCTTGTAACAATATCTTCTAATGAATACTTTTTCTGCATTCAATTCCGTACTTATCTCCAAGGCGCTTGTAATTCGCAGTGATTTCTGTAAATTGTACATAATTTTCTGTGACAATTTTTTGGCATTAAAAATAATTAAGTAAATGATTAGTTGAATGTAATGACATATGAAATTTAATTCAATAATATAAAAAATTTCAAATAAACTATTGAACGTATTACTTTATATGAAAATAAATACTCATTTCCAAACTACCCAGCAGGTCGGTTTCTTAATATTAAATTACGTTTGATATGTAATTACTTTGAACTAATCAATTAGTTATTTATTCTTAATGCGAAAAAATGGTCACAGCATATTAATAAAATTTACGGAAATCACTGAGAATCACAAGTGTCTTGGAGGTAAGTATAAAATTGAATGCAGAAAAAGTAATTATTAGAAAAAATTGTTATAAACAATTATTAAAAAGACGATTTATTCATAGATAAAAAATATATTAATAAAAATATTTGCTTATAGATAAAAAACTAATTACACATTTTTAATCAATTACGATGACTTTTTTGCCGCGATAATGCTAAAAAATTGCAAAAAAGTAATCATAAGTAGTGATAAAAAAGTTTTGTTATAAACAATTATTTATTCATCAATGGCAAAAGACATATTATACATGATAAATCAATCATATACACTTATTTGGTACAAAAAATTCGAAATATGACCGTAGTTCTACTTTACGGTACGCTCAGGTGCCTCTATGCATGAAGAGTGCACTTTCCAAGGTCATATCTTTTGACCTGTTTGGGCTAGGACACTTTCTTTTATCTTAAGTCAAATTGTCTCCACTTTCATTTATTCACTAGGAACTTTGTGGTGGGATCCACAGGAAATGTGGTATTTTCCAAAAACACAACTTCTTGTTTTTTAGTCAAAAATGCAACAACAAAATGAAATTTTTGAAACCTTACAATTCCCAAAATAATGGGCCTAAAAGACTTTTTTTTAGATATACGCAGATTTTTGTAGACTCTATTTCATCCTCTGGCACAATCAACGTAAACTGAACTTGACAGGATTTATTTGGAACACTTTTCCGTGCAGTGATTATGTGCTTTTGGAACTGTTTCAAAAAAAACCCGGTTTGGCAATTGATCTGTTCTAGCATTTTTGATATGTCAAAAGGGATCCCTTAACGAAACTTTTTTATTAAAAACATTGCAAGTAGGGTTTTTTCTGGAATTTCACTCATTATTTCGATGTAATGCCTGGACTATTAGTTCTATAAAATGTAATGAATATTTTTTCCGTGCAACCCTAGGGAATTTCGGGACTCCTTTAATGTATTTGAAATCAAATTTCAAACAAAATTAGCTTTTTCATTGAATTATAAAACTTTATCACCACTTAATCACCAATATTCCTTCCTGGAAAACAAGACAAGTTTCATCTGAGGAACTGAAGAGCTTTTAGAAAGTATAGAGCTTAACGAATTCATGAACCGTCAAAAGGAAAGATTTTTCAAAGGAAGGGAAAAAAGGACAAGCAATTTAGTGATTAGACTAGACCCTTCTGGAAATAGCTCTTTTGAGCTCAGAGAGAAAATAATAGAACCAAATATTGGAAATAATAGAACCGAACTATCTCGTACAAAGCAATCCTTCAAATTCGATTTACGAAAAAATTCAAAAGAACCTCGTCAACTATCGTACAATAATATTGAAAACCATAGCAGAACAAGAAATAATCATTTAAAATTACAAAGTACGGATGATAGCGAACCTAAAGAGGATAGAACCTACTCAAACAATAAAGACGATAGTCCCGCGCATTTCTTGGAAGTACTAAAGAGATTCAAAAGGGGTTATAAAATAAACGATCGCGATATTCTAGAAAATTTAGACGCGTTATTAATAGAAGATGCTAAAGATTGGTGCGAAAAAAATAAAAATTCCTGGAGATCCTTTTCGGATTTTACCAAAGATTTTTAAAATACTTATATAGATAAAAAGGTTCTTGGAAGAAATAAAACAAAAAATTAAATTTTGTAATAAAAAAGAAACCAAGACATCCATTCGTTCTTAACGGAAATTAGAAAACTCTTTACTAAACTTTATGCGAGAAAAAATCGTGAATGCAAATTACGTAGAACCTATGAAAACCTTGCATAGAATACAAAATATACATTGAAAAAAAAATGTTGATACTTTTGAACAATTAGAAGATTTGGACAAAGAATGTGAAACTGAGCTAGCCAAGTCGAAAGTTAAAGGGCAAGTTTTACAAATAACAGAACCAAAAATTGAGGATAAAAACAAACAAAAGCGGAACAATAGTAACGGGGATAAAAATAATTACCAAAATAAAATAAATTCCGATTCGGAAAAAATCAGAATTTATATTCGCGCAAAGACGATTAAATAAATAATAGTCATTGTTACCATTGTGGATAAGGGGGTCATTTTAAATGAGTAGGTAGGTAGGCACAGATATGCTGAAAACCCTGCGGATGATCCTCGATTATGACTTAAAAACTTGATAGCTACCAGGGGTTCCCCCCAACCGCTTCCATATGGAAGCGTACCCAAACGAACTACCTACCCCCATAACGGTAATTAAAACGGAATCTAAACCTGACACTATATTAGAAAAAGAGAATAAAGACATTAGAAACGAGAAAAATAGAAATTAAGAATTGATTAAAAATGAAGAAAATAATCCCGTGTGGAAATAGCCCGGGTGAGCCCTATTACAACGAGGTTTTTAGTCGGGGACTGGCTGGGCTATGTTTGTTTTTTAAGACCCTAGCCGTGCGCTGGTCGGAGACTCGCTAGGCAAAATTTATGTCAAAACCCCAGTCGGGGGCTGACTAGGCTCTGAACGGGCAAATCTTATGATCGAATGACCATACGGTAGCTGGCCGGGCGCTAATTGGCAATAATAAAATTGTTAAACTTTGTTTATACCTTAATTACTTTTTCTGATTTCATTAAGAAATGGATGTGTAGGGTAAGTCGAGGACAGTTCTTTTAAATTTTTGAAATATTGTGACAAATATAAAAATGTCTGATCCAAGTTCAATCCTGATGAGACTAGTTGAAGTTCTTTCTGATCCGGATTTCCCACCATTTCAAATTTGCCGAATCTACGACGACGCAGAAGGATGGATCTGCATTGAAGTATATCTCCGAGAAGGATACTTTAAATTCTGTATCTCACCTCTGTATCTTCATTGATTTGAAAAATCCTAACATTTGATGATCGTTCCTGATTACGGACCCGTGAAGGGTTACTCAGGGTTGGACGGCCTGTGAAAGGTTGCGCATTAGGGGACTTCTAGAGTTGCAGAACTTCGACGATTTTTCCAGAGGTCTACTAGATCTTTAAATAAAACTTCACCTCGAACTTCCAGATCATCTCAAAGGAGTTGAAATTTAACAAAAAAAACTGTAAAGTGATTATTTTTCTCGCTCTAATTGTGTTTAGTCAGAATTTGAATGTTGTGAAAATTGATCATTTTCCTATTAAGACGAGAAAAAGTGTTAATATAAAGTGAGAAATTGGATTATAACCTCAAGTAAATCCTGATCTAATATAATTGAAAAGGCCTAAATTGCGAGCAAAAAAAGGGCTCGGGATAGCGATTCCCCGCTCTCCTCCATTGATGAAACTGAACCTTCAGGTTCAAGAAATAAAGGAAAAAAAAATAATAAGGGTCCTATTGATCCGGGTGCAGTGGCTGTAACTTCCCTGATAATACATACTCTACAGTCTTCTCAAAATTCTTTGACAAGCGATATTAGTCAACATATAAATTCATATCTCGGAAATTCTTCTCCCTTGAGAAGACAGAAAACACCTGTCTATCTTCCTAATCTTTATGAAATTTTAAGAACTTTAAATCAAATTTACCCTCAGAACGAAGAGATAAGTCAACTTATGCAAGATCTAGCTAACGTCAAAATTAAACCGGGGGAAACTGTTCCGGAATATGGAGCAAGAGTAAACCTGACTCTGAATAGATTAGTTTCACAAGTTTTGGAACATACTTCAGGCGAAGAGGGTATTGGTATGCGTAAAGCTTACGGAACTACAGAAATCGGAAATTTTTTACGTGGTTCAAATTATACTATTTATTCCCAAATAAGAGATGCAGAGATAAACACACTAGACAAAGACATTGCACTCGCGATTCAGGAGGATCTTAAGTTTAATTGTTTGAAGAGAGTGCATGTAGGAACGACAGCATCCGAAGCTATTGTCACAGGAATAATCATACGTTTAAGGATTGTCGAATCCATAAAAAATATTGCTTGGAGCGTGAACAATTAAGACAAAAGTTTCGGGATTAAAAGTCAAATAATGATTTATTTCATAAAAAACCGGAATCTGTTAAAACAGATTGAAATAAAAGATTCATTTTTAGACTCAGAGAATTAGGGGAGGATGGACCAGCCACTACAGTAGAAATGGAAAATATAGCTTTTCTTTTTGAGAAATATATTTTTATGATTGACACTGGAGCAATAATCAAATTGTTAAACTTTGTTTATAACTTAATTACTTTTTCTGATTTCATTAAGAAATAGATGTGTAGGGTAAGTCGAGGACAGATGGATCTAGAGGAGAAATGGATCACTTCTCAGAATTTCGAGCCTTTCCTACCAACTAAGCTGATTCTTTGCGAGTAAGTGTGTCATAATGTACATACAAAATGTTCCAGATGTCGTGTCATTGCGACGTTTCTTTGCGCAGCTACTACAAATTCTTTTTTTGACCTGCTCTAAAAATCGACGGACATTTTTACTGTGAGTCAAAAAGAATTCGTTTATTGTTCAGTGATAGTGATTTCTGCGACAAGCTATACGTACATAGATTTTGGGGTTATTCTTGCAAGATAAGAAGGCATCGACGGTAATTATTGAAAATTTTTTCTCAATTTCTTAAACACCCTTACTTTTTTTGGCATTCGAGGAAAGATGGATCAATAACAAACGTTATTATACTTTATTTATTGATACTAAATGACTTATTGCCGCTAGTTGGCGTGACATTTTTGAAGGCTATGTGCAGGGCTCGCACAATTTTGGCATCCAGGGCCGTAACGAAAGTTGAAAGGGCCCGGGGAAAACGAAATTCAGGAGTTTATTTTTCATTGTACTTTTCTTGCTTCCAAACTTTCATCTTACTTTTTTATTTTATTTAAAACACTTCAAAATATTCAAAATTATGATTCTTAGTCAATATTTGTATTAAATATGATGGTACCACTCATTTTTTATTCCTGATGCATCTCTCCTCGAATTTTTTTTCTTTCCAAACGTCTCTCACGGTGTCAAATATTGATACAAAGAATTTTCTATTTGCATGGTTCTCTTCACAAGGGCTGAAACTAAAACTTATACGGACTGGAATTTTGTGTTGTTCGAAAAATCTCGGTTTTATAAAGGAAAACCAAAAAAATGATCCATCTCTCCTCGACTTAACCTATACAAATCTCGAATCGTGATAAATGTATAGTTAACATTTTCAAATAATGATTATAATAAAACTATAAATTAATGACGGCATAGAAAAATACAGATATTAAATTTATAATTGTTTAAACTTTTCTAAACGATTAATGATAAATTAAAAATAATATAATACCTAATATACAATATAAAAATCAAATGAAAAAAACCTCGAAGCGAGTTTTTGGCGTGATTTTAAAATTACCTTATGCAAATTTCAAAATTTCTGAAAAATATATGATTTAATTTTTTTAAGAGAAAAATTATGAACAAATTTCTGAGTTTCGTCGTTAAAAATTTTTAATGTTCATACAAAATTACATTTTCTGTCATTGTAAAAAGTTTTCAAGTAGTCTACAACCGGCAAAAACAAAGTATCCCGCGAAGAAAAATTATAACCGATTTAAATTATTTATTCAAAAAGTATTTTGTTGATATTCCTGTTAAAAGTTACAGTATTTTACATTTACATAACGTTGTATAATAATAAATAATTTGAAAAAGAAAACTTGAAATTTGGTACTTTAACTTTTCTGAACTGTAGCTTATGTTGATGGCTTTTTCAACGAGTTTCAACTTGTCGGTTTAGCGTAGTGGTTAGCACTGCCGACTGCTAGGAGTTAGATTTAGGTATAGATATGTAGGTTCGAAACCCCGTAGGGTTAGAAATGTTATTTGTAATATAATGTTTAAAAATATAATATATGTATTTACTCTAAACAGGAATATTAATATTGAAAGTCAACATACTTTCAATCATTTAATATATATTTCTTAAAAACTTTTTTTGTCTCTCAACGACTACGTGAAAATAGTTAATGTTGTGTGTGTGTGCTGGGTGTGTTGAATTTCATATATTAATATGCTCTAATTCTGCAGTAAAAAAGTATCAAATTGATTCCCCATATTGAGTGACAGATGCTCTTCATACACTTAAAACCCCGGCCAGAGCCCGACTTAAAGTTGGCCTCCCCGGCCAGCTCCCGACTTAAAGCCGGGCTCTCAAGCCGTAGAATGTCCAGTTCCGACTTAAATTTCCAGCCGGGATAATAAGGGTAGGGAAGCGAAATTCGGAGGTAGTATGAACCTAAAAAGTACAAGGGAACTTGACAAAACTATCCCAATCGTCAAAGATAGCGAAATCCCCACGAGCAACAAATTCCAATCCCTCGAGAGCATCCCTACCTTAGACATTAACGACGAATCGAGCACAAAAGACTAACTTAATTTAGACAAGCCTAGAATTAGGAAAAAAGTTACGAAAAATAATTCAGGAAAAATGTATTACAATAACAAATACGAGAATGAATACAAAAATAGCGATATTAACCTTTGGAAAAATAGCAAAGATACCAATCGGAAAAAATCAGAAACTGAATCCCATAAAGCCAGTGAGATATTAAAGCGCTATAATAGAAATCAATTTTTTAATTATTAAAATAAGGCAATTGTACTGAATAATATTTCAGATAGTTTAGGAACAATAGAAGAACAAAATAATGGTTCTCATGGCCCATGATCCCATTA
The DNA here is from genome assembly GCF_010883055.1 of Belonocnema kinseyi. Lineage (NCBI taxonomy): Eukaryota > Metazoa > Arthropoda > Insecta > Hymenoptera > Cynipidae > Belonocnema > Belonocnema kinseyi. The sequence continues at coordinate 124,914,158 of NC_046662.1, forward strand.
AACAGTGATACTATCAGGTGAGCCCAACAATTAAAGAAGTAATTCACCAAACAGTGGACAAATTATTAGAACAAGATATAATAGAACCCTTTTATTCAGACTGGTCAAACCCTATCATTATGCTAGAAAAAAGCTGGAAGAGATTATAGATTCTGTTTAGATTTCTGAAAAGTTAATAATATAACAAAAAAATACCTCTTCCCAGTCCCACTCATGACAGAAATAATGGGCACTTTAAAATGAGCAAAATTAATTTCAAAAATCGATTTAAAACTAGCTTATTTACACATTCCATTAGAAGAAAGTTCAACACCAATTACAGCATTCACAGTCCCTGGAAAGGGCATGAATCAAATAAAAATGATGCCAATTGGTACAACCAATGCTCCAGCCACTTTCCAGAGACAGATGGATAAAATTATAACCCCAGATTTAAAGCCAAACGTTATCTGCTATTTTGATGACATTGTTATAGTAACTCAAAATGTTGATGATCATTTAAAGTACTTCAATATTGTATTAGATAAAATAAATGATGCAAACTTAACGATCAGCCCGGACAAATGCGACTTCGGCTGCATTTCAAACAATGCAAGGCCCTACAATGGTTTATCCTGCATAGGGCAGGAGTGCCTGAAGATGCATTGAAATATCACCCTCGCTGATACGTGATGCAGATGTTTCCAGGCCAAATGGCCCAAGCGAAATCGCAGAGAGTGACGGAACAAGCGGAAGAGGAAATGACGAGAATGACAGAGCAGAGACTGATAAGAGTGAAAGTATATTACAAGCAATCTGAGGTCGAAGAAACAAAAATCAGCAAGCCATGGGAAGACTTAAGACAACAAAGAAAAGCGGACTATATTAAACAATTAAAAAAACTGAACATTAAACTTAAGAAAGACTAGAAAGACACAAAAATTATACCCAAATTACTTTTAACCATGTGTAGAAATAAAATAAATTAATTCAGATAAAAATAAGACCCTTTAAAACCTTAGGAATACAAAGAACAACCACCTTTTTCCTCTTTCTTTTTGTTTATATGTTACAGGAACCAGAAGACCATGGAAGAGAACTGGAACATAAAGATAACCGAGAGCACCGCGTTCATCAAAAATAGCCTAAAGCAAAACACAGATAATTTTAAATGTTAATTTTGCGAAAAATTAATAGCAATGGCAATTTACGTACTACATGACTCTTTCTGTAACAAAAGACCATCAAGGTACAGACAAAACTACACGACTCCAAACGACGCGACGACGGAAAAATATACAGGCCGGGAGGTTAGGAATAAATCAACCACAAAATATAAAACCTACAAGAAATTAACTTAACCAAAAATAACAATACAGAGAAAACAAAAGATATTACCCCAGAATTAGACTTATACATTGACTCCCAAACCGTGCCGGAACTAAACAGAGAACTAGGTCAGATTTAAAACTATATACCCAAACCTCCGTGGGGAGAGGGGGGCGTGACAGATCTGTTACAAAAAAAAATGAATCGTCGCGGCCCCAGATAAAGGGTTTGTCGGACCGCGGGCGAGATCAGGCGGAATCCCCTGAGGGGCCCCGAAGCCTCGCGCCACAAGGGGCCCTTATATTAATTTGGCAATCGTGCTTTCGGTACTCAGTCGTTCTTAGTCCGGTGCCCATGACTAGTGTTAACAGTTCGGCACCACGCTCTGTTCACCTCACCCGCCACGAAGCCGTAGCACCTTCTTGGTATCCTGATTACCATTAGCCTTTTTATCGATTCATCAATCCCTTCAAGGGTACTAGATGTATAAAGTAAATGGTCTATGAAGTTATCATCTTTTCTTTGTTAATCTTTTGTTTTTTATTGTTTCTCTGCCTTTTCTCGGAACACCATTTCCCCATTTGCCTCCTCGGTTTTAAGTCCGTGAAAAAA
>NC_046662.1:124916177-124917203 GCF_010883055.1 Belonocnema kinseyi
GGCATCCAATAGATGAAGAGCGATGCTTTACGACCCGGAGAAACATCAACACCAAGGTTTCTCTCAACCCTAAAGATCTGGCTGAAATGGATGACGAGCTTCATGGACATTTTTCCGGTGAATCCGACCACTGGGCTATCAATTATTGTGTGTATAATGCAGCGAGAGCTTTGGCCAATGCGAACCGTAAAACAAAACCAACGGCTGATCATAAGACCAAAAGACGAATGCATCAACTTGCCATAAAGATAGGCTGGGCAAGACAGTACGCGTCCCGCAGTCAATGTTTGATTGCCTACATCACATATGGCAGGAATTTGACCGCCAAGGTTCGAAAGTTCGCGCGCGAACTCCGGAAGCGTTATCACACACTTAATAAGTCAAAGCTGCTGACCATCAGGCAGCATATTGTTGAGAGAATACGGATAATATCTGACGCTATGAGAAGTCTAGAGCGGAGGGAGAGGTGGGTCACAGAAAATCAACAGTTTCTCTCTGACCCATCTCGCCTCTTCCAAGACCCTCCAGTTACTGTCGAACACCCACCCAAACCAGAGGAGGTCGAAGTATTTTGGAGAGAGGTCTACGAAGTTCAGCATAGACTGGATGAAGATTCAGAAAATATGAATAGCTTCAAGGAGTTATGTGTTGCCCTCATAACATCTGATAAAGAATGCCCACCCATCACTACCGAGGAGGTGAAAAAAGTATTAAGATGGATGAAGAACTATTCCGCACCGGGACCAGATTGTATCAAAACCTTCTGGTGAAAGAAGTTTTCTTCAACCCATCAGCATTTGGCCCGTATTTTCACCTCATATTTGAAGTCGGAAGAGCCGATTCCAGAGTGGTTGGTGGAAGGGCGCACAATACTCCTGCGGAAAATAGGCAACTTAGCTGACGCGAAGAACTACAGGCCAATAGCTTGTCTGAACACGCTTTATAAGATATTCACAGCTATCCTAAATGATAGGATTGTTCGGGCAGTTGAACCTGTGTGGCAAGAAATGTATGAACAACGAGGCT
>NC_046662.1:124917303-124924571 GCF_010883055.1 Belonocnema kinseyi
TACGAAAAAATTGAAGCTAAATTCAAAAGTATTCAAATTAATTTAATAAAATGTTAAAAATCGCAAAAATCCATAGATTACAATAAAATTTGAGTGAATTTATAGGAGTTTTAGGGACGCTAGCAGAAATCGATAGAATAAAAATCTTTTTTTTTTAAATAAATGTGTCGTTAGCATATTTAAATATTTAATGAAAAGTCGATAGAATTCGTGAAAAATAAAAGTGAATTTGAAAAACGATCAAGCGAATTTAGAACATTTATATATTGAATATTTAAATATTTTTTGCAAATTCCAAAAAATATTTCAAAATCTCTTGAAATCTTTGAAACCTTACAAAAATCTCTTACTTTTTGTCAATAAATACGTTGAAATCCACTAAAATATTATAATATCCTAAAGAGCGATTTTTGCACATTTAGGTTATTTTGAAGCATCCTAGCGCCAGGTGCTGGCTTGATTCAAGCCAGTACTTCTAATCTAAATTTGAATTTCTATAAATAATTGGAGCCCAAAAATCGGCAAAAACACCCAAAAAAAGCCTAAAGTTCTGATTAAAAAATATTGGGGAATTTCGTTTGATTCAGGCCAGTACTTCCAATCGAAAATTGAATTTTTCGAAATATTTGGAGCCCAAAAATCGGCAATACAGCCCAAAAAAGCCTAAAATTCTGATGTAAAGAGATTGGGGAATTTCTTTTGAGGAGGTGTAAGCTTGATGGACCTCATGTTAATACTTTATGAGATAAAAATGTAAAAATCACCTGTCTTACATACCAACCATGTTAGAATCCAAAGTCAATGAATAAAAATTTTGCAGGATGTATGGAAAAATTGTATTTGGGCCATGAAGTCCGTCCCAAAACTTACATTTCGCTGGTACAAACGATTTTCGTTCTAAGATGATTGCTGCTTAATCTTTCAGAAATAATTTTATTTCAAGCTCCCTTTATCATTTTTAAGAATAATAAAGTTATTTCTTCATATAAATGACAGAATGCGTATGTGCAAATAAAATGTCGCTGGTGAAACGTGTAAAACTTCTTAAACAATTATTTAAAATAATTAAATATGTAAAATAAAAAATTCCGTACACTTAATACTTATATAAATAAAAAAAATTATCGCTGATGCAAAGGTCGTTGGTGTAGAAAATTCAGAAATTTAAATTTGAAAAGTTTGCAATTCATTAGGAATTTATAATCTGTCACTATGTCAGTTGTTTCAAATTTTTTAATAATGATATATGAAACATGAAAAAATAATTGTTAAGGATAATAAAAACGGAGAAAGATAAGGTAAAGATGCTTTATTTGAAAATAATGTATTTTAAAACGTGGTCATTTAAAGAAGGAAAGTATTGAGTCATATGTGTCTATTTATTATTTGTAAACATTTTATCTTTTGAAAATCTAGAGGTTCAAAAGAATTGCGTTTACACGGAGAATAATAGATGGAGAAAAATAGATCGAGAAATTTTACCAAATTCATTTAGGTAAACTCGGAACATATCGGCACTTTAATGAAGTTCAATTTCTAGTTTGGAAAAACGAAATTCGGTAATACCTCATTCACAACCATGAAAGTGTGATAAATTCATACTAACGTCTACCAAACTGCACTTTAATTAATACTGTACTTGGTAGTTGACATTTTATAGACATAATTCTCAAATATATAAAACGTTATATAAAAATTTTAATGAAAAGTTGGGTAAAACGATGTCGATGAATCGGTAGAAAATATAAAAGGGTTTAAAGGAAAGTCACGAGGGAATCATGGACGCTCGAAAAACTTTAACTACCAGTTAGATAAACCGTAAGCTTCTGTGAATAAAAAAGAACTTATACGCAATCAACAGCATACAACCTATATATATAACTGCAGGATTTCACCGAGAGCGTGTGCTACTTCGAAAAACTGTATCCGCTCCCAGCGAAATCGCGTTAAACTTTCAGCCAAACCCACGTCTCACGATAGTGGGATAGGTGGTGACAGTCTGTAGCGGAATCAATACGACAATCCGGCAAAAGTCTCGTACACCCTGAGGAGACGGAGCGACCCAAGCAAGACCGCCTTCTGCATTTTTTCCGCAAGTGTTTTAGCATATTGTTGACACGCAGAGATGCTTTTTAGGCCATTAGCAAGTGTAAGCTTGGCACCTTCAAAAGCGCCCATAATAAGGACGATTATGTTAACAGAATATTCCGAGTACAATTGTTGCAACTCCCTTATAAGGTTTCTATACTTCACTTTCGTTTCATTCACCTTGGCTATGGTATTTTTATCAGCTGGTGCCGAAAATTCGATAATCAACAGTGGTTCGCTTCTAGAATCAAAGAGAACCATGTCAAGCCTCGTGTGTGAAACATAAACAATGGTAGATAATATAAAGCTGCAGTAAATGTGGCACTTCTCATTCTCGACAATTGACTCGATTTCCCTAGGAGCATTTAGAGGAGCGATATTAAGGTTCATGCCGTAAGAGTGACAGAGATGGTAATAAAGCAGTCTTATTGCCGCCTTCTGCATTTGGATGTTGGTCATTCCCACATGAGTTGGATAACTAGATAGTATGCAAGCTAAATGCTCCGTGTGTGCATGGCACGCCCTGCAGCTATCATCGGGAATGTCTTGAATCAAAATGTGGCGACGTTATGTTAAGGTGCATATTGCACCGTCTTGGCATAAAAAAATGAAACCCTACGTGCTAGACTTCAACTCGGGTGATTTAATGAAAGCAGGAGTTAGCTCAAACGACATTGACTGATCCTCCACGTTTCTGTGGAAGATTCCGTGCATCCTCTTATCGAGGAGCTGTTCACGGAAGTTTTTCTCTTGTGCTTTCTTTATCTACACTTTCAGGAGTAGGTACTCGAGATAGATAAGATTTTATGCATTTTGCTCACCCCTGTTACTGAAGTTAAGTCCATTTGCGACTTTATGTGCTGTACCCAAAATAATCTTGTTACGAAGACATTCAAGATTCAATATTCCGCGACCACTTTGACGGCGTGAGGTGTAGATTCGCGGAACAGAAGACCAAAGAACCAAATCTGTCGGATGAGACGTTTGCATTTGCTTCGGAGAGTATCCTTTATAGATGTCACATCCTGAATGCGGCTCTGTGGCACGCCCAGGTATATATAAGTCTCTCCAGCGCAAAGGTGTAGTATAGCGCTTCTATCGACAAACTGAGGGTCTTCAGGGATGCCATTAAGTTTTTCTCGCTTCAAATAAACCTTGGCATATTTGTCTAACCCAAATTCCATTCCTATTTCCTCAGTATATTGTTCGACAATCCCTAGAGCTAGATGTAGTGGCTCTTTGTTTTTAGCATAGATCTTAAGGTCGTCCATGTAAAATGCATAAGTGACGTTCTACTTTTGATCTGCAGGTTTGCCGCACAAGTACCCGTCGGAATGGCGAAGTACTAGAGATAGTGGCAACAATGTATGGCAAAAGAGGAGTGGGGTCATGGTCTCGCCTTGAAAGACACCTCTCTGAAAGGTGACCATGTTAGTTGTCACACGATTTTTTCCAGATGAGATAGTAAATCTGATTTTCCTAAGCGGCATCAATCCCTCTATGCACCTCACGATTTTTGGACGAACCTTTAAGCTTTCCAAAAGAAGAGGTCGATTCGCAAGTTTTCCGGTAATCAATCGAGGCCATCGATAGGTCACGCTGGTAGAATTCTGCATTTTTGCAGATACATCTATCGATGAGCCACACAGGTTCAATTGCCCAAACAATCCTATCATTTAGAATAGCTATGAATATCTTATACAGTGTGTTCAGACAAGTGATTGGCCTATAATTTTTCGGATCAGCTGAGTTGCCTATTTTCGGTAGGAGTATTGTGCGCACTTCCAAAAACCACTTCGGACTTGGCTCTTCCGACTTTATATATGAGGTGAAAAGACGGGCTAAATGCTATTGGGTTGAAAGAAACTTCTTCCACCAGAAGGTCTTGATACCATCTGCTCCCGGAGGGGAATAGTTCTTTATCCCTCTTAATACTTTTTTCACCTCCTCGGTAGTGATGGATGGGCATTCTTCATCAGGTTTTATGAGATTATAACACAGCTCCTTGAATCTATTTATATTCTCTGAGTCTTTGTCCAGTCTGCGCTGCACTTCGTAGACTTCTCTCCAAAATACTTCGACCTCTTCTAGTTTGAGCGGGTGGTCGACAGTAACTGGAAAAATCTTCACGAAGCTCGTCATCCACTTCAGACAGATCTTTATGCTTTAGAGAAACCTGATTATTGATGTTTCTCGGGGTCATAAAGCATCGCTCTTCCTCTATCGGGTGCCTGTCTGCGGTTGGTCGCCCGGTATCCCAGAGTCACTGTTCTAGACACCTCACCCAGGTGCCATTCAGCTTTCGGTATTGTTTTCACCTCTGCTTGGGGGTTAATTCCTTCGGGACCACCCCTGGATAATTGTCCGCGACTGCCTATTCATTTTTGTAACAATATTCAGCAGAAACTCTTGGTACAGGAACCTCTATCCGCAACAATCCTAGTCAGAGGTTTAACATCGCATGACAGATTACATAGATATGTTATCTTTTGAAGATTTGAAAGGGGAAAAAATTTGTAGTTGTTACGTTGTGTTATAAATTCACCTCGTAGGATGTTGATAAACAATATTTTCTTTACTTAAAGCAGAAGTTTACTGACGGAAAAATGCGGATATATGTCGGTGTGTTTGTGTGAATGTGTGTACGTTTATGAATGTACATATGAATACATTATTATATTTGAAGAGAGTCCCGAATATATGTGTATATTTGTTTTTACATAGAATTTATATTATAGATGCCGAGTTATCATATTTTTGTATTTTTAAATCAAGACTAACATTAATACCAGAATTTTAATTACTATGAAATTCTGATTATAGATTATTTTAGTGAGGTTAACCAAGGAAAATAACGAAAACAAGTTATATGTTTACTATGTATTTTATAAGAGAAATGGTGAAAAATTATATTGAAAAGAGGCCACATGTAAAGAAAAAGTCATGCCTATGTAAAAACATATCATTTTCTTATATTATATAAAAAATCTTTATTTGAAAAATCCATTATTAATATTAATTATTTAAAAAATATGTATTTATTAAAAATTAAATTTCTTACCTTTTTAAGCATTCTCCTATTTAAAATCCATACTAATTTTTATTTTCCAATTTGTTTTTTACGCAAATCATTTCCATTATATATTTTTTGTGACCTATAGTAGTTATTTGGTTTCCAACCAAAATATGTTCATAGTATTATTTTTCTCCCACTTGTAACATAAATAATTGAATGTTTTCTTTGCATAGAAAAGCATCATTATACACCTACCACTTTTCACTCTAATTTCACTTCCTGAACATAAATTAACCCCTTCGTTGGCAGAGAGAATTCGACAAAAAGTGCCCAAAATGGCAGGAAAATTTGTTATTCTGAACATTCATATCTTGGGATTTTTTGACTCGCTGAATACGAATATGAAGTCAAAATTTAGAAATCCAAAATGGCTGATCCAATATGGAGGGCGAAAATACAAAAAACGGCTTGATTTGGATAAATCTTGGTTCTTACGGCTTTTTAGGGTCGTTGAACCCGAAAGTGAAGTCAAAATTCAAAAATTTCAAATAGCGGACCAAAATATGTGCGATTCAAAATTTTGGAATTTTGACTAAATTCTGATTCAGCGACCCCAAAAACTCCTAAGTACCGAGATTGATCCAAATTGAGCCGTTTTTTTGTATTTTCGTCCACCATATTGGATCTGCCATTTTGAATTATTGAATTCTGACTTCAGATTCGGATTCAGCGATTCCCCCCGAGAAGGCTTGAATGCAAAGTCGGAGTAAGTTAAATAGGAAAAAAGAAGATTGACGGATTTTGCGTCAATGCCACACAGGGCACGGAAAATTTTTACGCATTTTGTGTCAATGCCAACGAAGGCGTTAATTATTTACTTGAAAGTTTGACGCGTTTGACACTTGAGAAAGTTGTAAAAAAGCAATAAAAGCTGTCTCACCATCAGGACAATACATCTTTTAAAATAAGATAGGAGGTGTAACAACAAACGCTGTTTTAGAACTAGAATGTCAGGGCGCTAGTACCCCATTACTGAATACTCACCAGTTTATAGTTTTAAGAGCGGCAAACATTTGAAATAGTTGAAATGAAACAAGAAATTTGGTATATTTACAAATTGAAATGGATCATTATTATCAGGAAGAATAATTATTAATCATGATTGACAATAATAAATTACATGACAACACCTCTTTGTACCTCGAATTAACAATTTCTAATAGATCGATGTAAAGCAGCGTTTCCCAAACTGCTACCCTAAGTAGCGTGGCTACCCGGCAGTGGGGGGATGCCACCCCCGGTCGGGTAACTCGGTAGGGTCTAAGGCAGGGTCCCTGCTGTGCGCATGCGACTACGTTTGTTGAGCTAGCATGAATGCCTTTCATTGTCTGAGATTTGTCCGAGAAAGTCCATTACTGGACCACTTTGCAGCGTAACAATAGTGCATTAACTTTTGAAGTTGTTAACCGATTTTCTCTATCTTTATCTAATGTTCTTGTCATAATCCAAAAAATCTAACGATGCCTATTACAATTCCCTAATGAATATTTCACTAAATTTTTCATTTTTCCTAATGAGCTCTTAATTTTCTAACAATCGGAAGATCGAGCGCGGCAAGCCAGAACATGCCTGCATCACAGGCAGTCAAGTGTCCCCCCTTCAGTTTAAAGGTGGGTTTCCGTATGCGCGACTGAAGTCGCGCTACTTCATTTGCATGAATCAATTAATAATTAATCTTCTCGAGAAAGTAGAAGAGGAAGCATTTCTTATGCTTTTATTGAATGAGACAAGTCGAAGTGAAATTCGAGAATTTTTTTAAAACAGGGTATTGGACGGATTCCAGAAAATTTTAATTGAGCGGCATCTTTATAGTGATGGCACAGTGTTCAGAAAATTTTTCCGCGTTAATATCAACTAGTTTAATTACATCCTCTCATTGGTTGAAGATGACTTAAAGACATTTTTCCATTAAAGACATTCATTCTGGCAACATTCTTGCATCAAGGATACATGGCTGTTGACGCACAAGTTCTATACCAGGTGTATACATATGAAACCGGTTTTGCCATCTAGCGGCTAGTAGGCACACTTGTAGGCACTGTCGGAACTTACCATTTGTGCTAATTGGCGTATTGTCATCTGTCAACAATATCCAATACCAAAC
>NC_046662.1:124924671-124928469 GCF_010883055.1 Belonocnema kinseyi
CGAGGGCGCATACTTTGAATAAAATATTTGTTATCATTCTCTTGAAAGAAATGTGTTTTTTTCTTGAAAAAATACCGGTTTCATATGTATACACCTGGTAAGTAGAAGGTACACACTTTTGAATACTCAAGTCGCCACGATTTATAGCCGTCTTCGGGATCTCTACCGTCGAGCGTCGTGTGTCGCGCATTAGGAAAGGGCGCCATAAGATTCAGTGAGAAGCAGTCATAAACTGAAACGCCCGATTTGAGTAGCGCTACTCCAGTCGCGCATATGGAAACCCACCTTTATTTATATTGCTATGTGCACTCAGATAGATCTATATATGCATATGCATATTTAGATCTATCAACCCTAATAAGTTTGACACGCGCGATCTCCGACTATCGAACGTATGATCTCAACCGCGAGCATCCGTAAATTATTTTTTATAACGCGATTTTACAGAAAAACGTTAATCGACAAGAATCGTAAAAATGCATTTCTGAGGATTAGAATCTCATTATTTTAGCTTATAATGTAAGGGCGGCGCTTAATTCACCTGATCATGATAGGCTAATTTAACAGTAAATTATGTGACGTCAGCAATTCCATTGGCTAGGAGGACAATTCTCACCCTTTTTGGTAAAATCCGAGGTTATAAATATATGCGAGAACATAGAAAAAGCTCAGTTATTTGCGGCTCTCCGTTTGCATTTCAATTGAAAAATCTACGACACTGGTCTCTCTGAATTATTGAAATTGGACTCCGAGTACTTTTCGACTTTAGTCGATCTAAATCTTAAGTAAAGTGTGAATAAAAACCATTTAATTAAAATTAATTTGATTTAATGAAACTTTAGAAATGTCAAATCCGGACGAAATCTCATTTGTCTTAATCAAGCTTTTCTCAGTGACGGAATAGGCCATGGAATTTTAATTAAAAGATCTTCAATATTTAAATTGAAGTTAAATGAAAATTATTGATTTGTTCTCTAAATCATTGTGTTGTGTCTGTTATTTGAACTTCGACCAGTTCGCCCGGTTAGTGGTTTTTATCATTCAACGTGGGCAACGAATCCAGGATAAAACAGATCGACAATTTCAAACCTTCAAATCGACAACAGCGTTGAAGACGTCAGTGTCTCCAGAACGTGGGATTTTTCGGCCCCCACCACTCTCTCATCTGAGACCGACACATTTAAACGTAGCGTGTCGGTGAGTCGGCTCTGTTAAATGTTGCGAAGCTCAGCCTCGTGTAAAGCCGAAAATGCACGAGCAGGAACCCGAGCTCTCCCGACTTCACGAATAACGATCTAGTTGCTCCTCAATTTATTCAGGTTTTGAAATCCCGAGTTACCTTAGAACTATTAGGGTTATTGCGAACAGGCAAATATAATTGTCTTTATGTAAATATATATAGAAGAAACGACCTCTGGGTCTAAAATGTTTCAAATTTTGTTCTGCATACCTTAATCATATTTTTAGTAAACAATTGACTTTTAACAAATAAAAAACAAATTTTAGGCAAAATAGTTAAATTTTCAACCTAAGAAATTACTTTAAAAAATTCATTTTTTAACTCAAACATTGTAGTTTATACTGAATTTTGCAGCTGAAAAATTTAAATTTTAAGCCCAAATAAATGCGAATTTTCAACAAAAGAAATCAATTTTTATCTAAAACAAATGGATTTTTTAAGAAGAATAATTTGCCAATAAAGAAGATTTCATCAGAGAGATTTTGTTACTTACTAAAATCATGACAATTGACGTTGCAAGAGAAAAATTATACAGAAAACAGTTTTTACCACGAAAGAATGGAAGTTTCACTCACAGAAATATAAAGTTTTCAACTCTATTGACAATACTTACCGTATAAAAATTTGATATTTTGACAGATAAAATAATATCACACAATCTAATTATATTAATTAGACGTAATTCAAGTCCAAAATATAATATATCTCATAAATAAGTGAGGCTTGGCCAGGGGGACAAGCATGACGAAAATAATATTGACAAGTGCTTAGGTGAAACACGTGTCACAAGCTTCGTCGATAAATGATCGGCAATGTAGAACAGCAACTTATCTTGTGGGCTACATGGAAGAAACTATTAAATATTATTATTATTATTATTATCAATCCGGTCGATATGCAGTTGTCTTATATTGGTACAGCAGAAACATTGCGTAAATTCCGTTTCCAGCAAAATGTCAACGAATAATAGGTTATATTACAGCTATCTCTATTTTTATTCAAAATAACTTATTCTTCTTGTTGGGCATCTTTAAAAGTAATTTTTACAGCACATAAAATAACACAGAAGCAAACCATCATATTTTCTTATCTTTAAATGTTTTGATTTTCATAAAAAGCTGCAGACGGCTTTGCCCTCAGGTGAGGGACAAAGCCGACGAAATACAGCATGCTAGAAATAATTAAATTACCAAATCATTGTTTTTTTTATGTGATTAATACTTATAGAAATATAATATAATGTAGAAATCGATATGAGAAAAAACTGGATCAATTCAACATCTTATTAACTTTAAAAAAAACATTGACTGTTAAATTGTCGGCGCTGCCCCCCCCCCTCTTGTTCTATACAAACGAATTTTAAACTAAAAAAATTAGAATTTGATCAAAAATAGACTAGTTAAATTTTCAGATAAAAAATAGAATTTTCAACGAAAGAAATTATTAAAAAAAAAAAATTATAATGTTTCAACGAAAAATGAATAGATAAACGATCAGTTGAAAAATAATTATCAACCCCTAAAAATCAAAGTTTCAACACAATTTTTAAATTTCCAAGCAGAAATTAAATTTGCAAACAAATAATTTAATTTTCAGCCCAATAAAATTTCTACCGAAAACAGAAATTAAAAATTTTCAAAATCAATTTTAAAACAACAAAAATTGTTGTTAACAAAATAGATAAATTTCCAAGAAAAAAAATGAAATTTTAACCATTTTATACGAAAATAAAAGAAGTTTCACCAAAAAATGCATTTCCATCCAAAGAAATGAATTCTTGATTAAAATAGATGAATTCTTAAACAAGGAGAATAATTTTCTACCAAAAAAAATTTTTTTGACTGAGAAAGGTCAATCTTCTACTAAAAAAATTCAAGCAAAAATGATACAGTGACATTTTTAGTATAAGAAAATATTTTTTCAACAATAAAAAAATCGAATTTTCAACAAAACAGTTAACTTATCAACGAAGATAGTTATTTTAAACAATTTTAATTTTAGAATAGTTTCATTTTCGATGGAAGACATGAATTTTCAACTGAAAAATGTTTTAAAAAGCACACACACACAATCGAATTTACAACAGAATATTTCAATTTTTAAACATATAATTAGATTTTCTATTTAAAAATTATTTTTCAACGAAAAATGGAATGGAATGAATTCTGAGAGAAAATGAAAAAAAATCACAATTTTTGAACATTATTTCATAATTTTGCCATATTATATAATTTTAGAAAAAATAAGGAATTTAATTCTAATTATGCCTTCTGGCGCAATTTTGTTGTACCATTTTTTGTTATGTTTATGTTGGTTTGTAAAATTTTCTTTCAAATTTGAGTAAGTTTGCGAGATATTCAGAAATTTTGAAACTATTAAGAAATAATTAAAACTTCCAAAATATCAGGAAAAGATTGAATAATTCTTAAAGATGAGAAGATTAGAAGGTCTAAAAATACGAGGGTAGTTCAATAAGTCCTTAGAATGACCAACAAATGGCGCGAGAATCGCTCCAAATCATCTGTTTTCAGTCAGCACCACTCCCGACTAGATATATG
>NC_046662.1:124928569-124934712 GCF_010883055.1 Belonocnema kinseyi
GAATTGGTCGAACACCCACCGTATTCACCAGATTTAGCCCCCAGTGACTTTTTCTTATTTCCAAACTTGAAAAAATGGCTCGGTGGACAGAGATTTCCAGATCATTTCCAGGTCAAACATGGTACACAAATATCGTAAGATTTTTAAAACACCAGCTATTGACAGGAAGTTTTTAAATAAAAATCAATGTGTATCATATTCAAATAAATGTTGGCAATATTTATAAAAGTATTATTATTTTTAATTTAAAAAATTAATGTATAGAGAGTACAGTTTTTATTTGAAATTTCATGACGGTTTTTTGTACCATGTATGACCATCGGCCAGAATCGAGGAAAAATAATCTAAAAATATGTTAATTAGTTATTAAATGCTACAAAGACTTACCTTTACTATTTTTCTTCTCTTTTTATAATCATAAGATATTTCTTCGTAAAATAAATTTTATTGGGTTTATATAACAATTATTTACAATCAATTTCCAATTACAATTATTTTACAATTAAATTTTTATCCAAAATTAAAAAAATCATTCAAAATGTAGAAAAAATTTCCTTATAATCTTCTAAATTTTCCCAGGAATTTTAAGAAACTTTGTTTATTCTCCTGAAACCTTTCGAAATTCTTTTAAAGTTCCTAAAGTTTATCTTGCCTTTAAAGTTTTTCAGATGTTTTAAGAATATTCGAAAACTTTTGCAATGTTTTTAAATGTTTAAAAATAATGTTTTTAAATTAATTGTTTGAAATAAAAAATTATGCTAATTATTCATTTAAAAATCTTTACAAGTTTTAATTATTTTCGAATTGTTTCAAAATTTTTGCATATCTCTTAAACTTACTCAAATTTGAAAGAATTATGATCCTTAATTTTTCTAAAGTTAAGTAATATGGAAAAATTACAGCATTTTGTATCGAAATATTTTACGTACTTTTAAACATTTTAGGAAATAATGAAAAATGTTTTGTAATCTTTTTTCAAGTTTCTGTTAGAATTTATTTCAAAGCAATTATTTACATTTTTTCCAAGGAGTTACTTTCATTATCTTTCATTATCTGAAAGTCCTTCGTTTATCGACTTTTTATTGTTATTTTTTCATTTTACATACTATTAAAACTCTTCTGAAGCTTAAATTCTTTTTTAATCTCATCAATTATACTCAATATTCATTGAATTCATTCGATTATTTACATTTTTTAAATATTTGTAATGTTATCGAATTAAAAAATGTTGGTTATAAAACCTTCTACACTCTTTTTCGAAATTTTAGGAAATTGTTTGATGTGTTTGAAAATCTTTTTTAATTTTCTTTCAAAGCACATTGTTCAAAATATAAAATCATTAAAAATTTTCACATAATAATTAGGAAAATAATTCTTTTTTTATAATCTTGTCAAGTTTTCTAATCTTCAAAAATTATTCAAAGTTTTCCTGATTTTTTTTTATTTTGAAAAATTTAAAAAAAAATGGTTCTTACGCTTTTCCAGATACTTTGACAATTTTTGACGTCTTTTTTAATGTTCTGAAATGCTTTAAAATAATCTCCTAAAATTAATTTTTCGAAATCAAGAATTATTTTCATTATTTCTAGGAACCTAAAATAATTTCTTTCATTTTCATGAAAACTTAAAAAATTCTTGAAAAATCTTTACAAGTTTCAATTATTTTTATATCCGTTCAAAATTTCTAAATATCTCTTAAACATACTCAAATTTGAAAGTAGATTTTAAAACCTACATATAATTTAAAACATTGTTCAATTTGAATCTCTTCGATTCTTCTTAATATTTCTTGCATTTACTCGGTTTTGATATATTTATTATAATCTTACCAAATTGAAACATTTTGATTTAAAATCTTCTGCAGTCTTCTTTTTAATTTTTGGAAATCTTTCACATGTTTAAAAACCTTTTTTAATATGCTGTCAAAGTACGTTTTTTAAAATATAAATTCATTAACAAATTTCCTACTAATCTTGAAAGAGTTCTGTTTCTAATCTTGTCGGACCTCCTAAGCCTTCTAATCATTAAAAACTATTCAAATTTGTCTTGATTTTCTTTGAAATTCGACAAAATGAAAAAGATTGCCTTGAAATCTTCAGATTCTTTATTAGGAATTTTAAACATAATTTAAAATGTATTGGAATTTTTTTAAATTAATTTTTCAAAATAAAAAATTATATTAATTATTCGTAGAAGCCTCAAAGAATCTTCTTAATTTTCGTGAAACCTTACAAAATTCTTTAACAACATCTTTAATTATTTGACCTATTTTCTAATCATTTCAAGATTCCTGTATATCTCTTAAACTAACGCAAATTTGAAAGGTCATTTTTATAACCAAAATAAATTTATAAAAAAATGTGCAACAAAATTGCGCAATAAATTGCCTGAACTTTCATTCTCCTTTCACTCTGCGAAATTCAGTTTACCTAAAAACTTCTCCAAATAGCCAGTTAGCCACCGAAAACAAATCGTGAAATCGGGGGGGCTCGGGCTTGTGCTCTTGCATTTTCGGCTCTACAGAATGCTGGCCTACGCAACATGTAGCAGAGCCGATTCACCGACACGCTACGTTTGAATTTGTCGCTCCCAGATGGGAGAGTGGTGTGGGCCGAAAAATCCAACGTTCTAGAGACACTGGGAGACATAACAGAACCTCACTGCGCGTAGATCTCGAATTACAGTAGTCTACGGTAGCTACTTGAGTTTTTCACTAATCCACTTTTTTTGTAATTAAAAAGTAAAAAAATAGTAATTCTGTAATCAGCGACTAGAAAGTAATATATTCATAATGTGCGAATTATTGCGATTCCAACGATATGTAATTTATCCATAAAGTTTGAAAATTGGGAAAATAATCAATATAAATTGAATACTGTGCTAAAGTGACTTTAATTAAACTTCTTCAAATTTTTCATTTTCCTAGTTCAGTAATATATCATTGGAATCGGAAGAATGCTTAGACGCTCATTATGCTATTTTCAGATCGCTAATTGCAACATTAATATTGTTTAAATTTCCCTACTTTGACCTACCTTTTGTCAAAACGCCCTTGATGGACTAATTTCACCCAAACTAATGTCGAAAACGAACAGAAAAGTAGTAGAAAACATAAGCCCGCTACCCACCAGTGTCGTCAATCAAGCGATACTCTTTTCTCTGAGAGAAGACCCTACAGACCCGCATGTGGGTTGTCGTTTCTTGGTGAAGGAGTGTCCTTGCCCTTTTTTCACACGTTTATTTCTTAGTTTATCTTTTGATTTGTCCCTTAGTTTAAATATAATATTTGTGACCGTCTGCAACAAAAGGAACCTAACTCGTAGGAGCTTTATTTTACAGGAGGGGCGATTGAAGAGGTATTCTAACACAGGGACTTCTTAGGAGGTCTTTACTTTTCAGTTTAATAATGATGCGAATTTTTCAGGAATAAAAAATTTATTTTTTATTGTGCAAGACCGAATAAAAAACTATCGATTAATATGAAAAACAAAAATTGATTTTTTTCGCAGTTAGATCGCTTTATTCGTGGACGGTCACATTTATTACTTTCCTTGAGTTTCTCTTTCAAATAGGTTTAATGATTAGTAGATATCAGTCCTAACATAAAAGGACCTCACCGCGCATAGGTCTCATGTTATAGGTGTCTACGATAGCCACTTGATTTTTTTACTCACTCGATCTTTTTGTAATTAAAAAGTTAAAAATGATTCAGCAATAAAAAATTGGAATTCGAAAAATGAATAGATGCTGATTATCCTATCTTTAAATGGCTAATTGCAATATAAAATTTTTTTAATATCCTTACTTTTACCTTCCTATGGACAAAAGACCCCACATGTCGTAAGTTAACCCAACCTAAGATCGGTTCAGAAACAGAAAAGTCGTAGAAAAATTATAAAGCCCACTGTGCGCCAGTATCATGCATCAATCTAGAAAATAGTGGCTTATGCAGTGAAAGAGCTTAACTTCAGATTGGCTGAAATATCTCCACAAATCCCACCTTCTTGAAAAATTGAACAATGGGCTGCGCGAAGAAATACCAAAATTGGTCGTTCTGCAGAGTCTTGTCTCGGGGAACAGAGTATAGTTATAAGCAATTTCGCTTTGTATAAAGTTATAAGGCATAGTATAGCAAATTAAAATTCCATACACATGATTTTAGTGAAGCTTTTGTTTTTCTTTTGCATACTGGGGTGTCTATACGTACCTAAAAAATTCAGCTATTCGTACCGATAGTCCGGTACCGAAAGCCCGTTTTCCAGTTCCCCGATTCATATTGAAAAAGTCCGAGTGTATTCGTAGAGAAATTTTTGCTCGTATAGCCCCGCCTTTAAACAAGTATTTAGGAGGAAAAACAAGCTACTTATCATCAGATTTATCATATTAAAATTAATTGTATTACTATGGGTTAAAGCTCATGTGTGAATATTACATGAAAATACATGCATTGAAACTTTGGCAAAAAATGTACAGGTTTTTCTATGCATTTTAAATTCTGATGTGTAGCGAATTTTTGAAACGACATCTACTTTCACGATTTTGATGATTTATTTTTAAAAATATTGCTTTTATTTCAAAATATTCGACAGTCGAATGATGTTTTTCGTACCATTATACATTTTTTGTTTCAGAGAAAGTTTGGGTAAAATCATTATTGTTCGAAAAAATCGACCAAAAATAAAAATCACGCAGACTTTCTATAACTGTGGCCAAAACGCTACTGGCAGCCAGTACTTTCATCCGTTTATCATCATACGACTGTATATCATCCGAATATTGTTTATGATTCCAAACATTCAAATTTCATTTAAACTTTCTGGTTAATTTTAACATTCACTACTGCTATATACTAACGATAGGACAAAAAGGTATTTAAGAAAATATATTATTTGATTCCGAGTATTTTTATTTTAAATATTAATGGTCCTGTTTAGAGTGAATACACATATATTGCCGTTTTAAACATTATATTGCAAATAAAATTGTTAACGCTACGTAATATAGAACAACTACGTCTATACCTAAATTGCGCTAAAAAGATTAGGTGAAATTCGATGAAAAAGCCATCCTCATAACCTCCAGCATAAAAAAGTTAAAACACTAAATTTTAAACTCTTTTTTTAAAATAAAATATTAATTATTATACGAAATCGTACAAATTCAAAATATACAAATTATTTTTAAGAATATCAATAAAATCATATTTAAATAAATTATTTTAATCGATTGAAATTCTTCTTCGCATAATATTTCATTTTATTACAATGTCGACCACTCTACAACTTTTTACAATGACAGGAAATATAATTTTTTATGTATATTTGAAATTTTTTACGACGGAACTTAGGAATTTGTTCGTAAACTTAAACAATTTTTCAATAACAACACTTTTAAAAATTTCATGTAACGTTCGATTTTTACATGTTTAGACCGGGTTGCAACGTTCAAGATCGACATCAAATGTAATTTTTTCAGAAAATTTACAATTTTTCATAAATTTATTTATAAACTTCTTCCCTCTACAGATACTTTTTCAACATTTTAGTATTGGGCCAATACGGCTCTGATAAAGTACTCGCCAGTTGAACTTCATACACAACTTCGGCGTGTTTATTCGACCAGAATTCTGGACAAATAGCCCACCTGTCTCGAAACGGCTATTCGAGCAGTCTGGAAAATAGCCTGTTCACAGAGAATGGCTATTCGTCCAGAAATTTCTCAGAAATAGAATATTTACTTTCATTTAAATTATCTTTGTGTACATAGATACGATACTTTTTGCCGGACTTGAATTTTTCAGTCCAGCAAATTTAGGAGAGCGTGAAGGTGTCTGCTCAACCGATAGGCTCGGTTCGGGTCTAGAAAGGTAAGGGTTCTTGAACGTTGGCTCGAGTGCGCCCACTTCGACCATGAAAATCCGTCTTACGGTTTTTTTTTATTCCCCGCTTCCTTATCTCAAAGTAACAAAAAGATTTCTTATCGGTAACACTAAAACCCCCAACAGTTAATCCTGTGGCGGACTGGGTACCCAGGGGCACTGCCGGGGATCAAATATTGGAGGCGAATTCTAAAAAAAGGTCATCGGAGGAAACGAAAAACTGTTTCCAAGGAGTATAACGTGAACGTATTAGATGTGTGCAAAC
>NC_046662.1:124934737-124941092 GCF_010883055.1 Belonocnema kinseyi
ACAGTAATAACAAATTTTTTAATTTTTTTGAAAAATCGAAAATTCAAATTTTTATCAAAGAACAAAATAATGGAAAATAAGACATTATGTTTCATGGTCTAACTATGCAAGTTACAAGTTAGCCACAAAAGAGCTTCAAATTCGTTATTAATAATGTTTTACGGAACGCATAGTTATTTATATTAAGTTTCATTTAAATCTTTAAAAAAAAACATTGAAAATATAAAAAATTTAATTTTTAAATAACAAGATAGTTTATTCATAGAAATATATAATGAATTGTAATAATATAAATTGATTGAAACGATACATTTTTCTGGGTAGCTGAGAAGAAAATTTAGAGCAAAATAGGGAACAAAAATATTAAATTATTCATCATAAATCAAATTTGTACTTTATTTTGCGATAACTGAATAAGTAATCCCGGGCCGAGGTACAAAAATAAATGTAATATTCATTTGATATGATAGTGTGTATCAGGACAGAACATGCAGCATTAAGTAAATACATTATCGAGCGCGAAGCGCAAGAACCAACAGTTGCGCACCCTGGACGCGCTGGAACTTGAAAGCGATAAGAACCCAATGGGCACAAAGTTTGGCGACGTCTTTACGACATCGTTACGATATCTTTATGATAACTTTACGACATCCTATGTCCATGTCGTTAAGGTGCCTTTACGATATCGTAAATAAGTCGTATGATCTGACGATGTCTTTACGATATCGCAAAGACACTGAAACGACATGGACATAGCATGTCGTAAAGTTATCGTAAAGATGTCGTAACGATCTCTTAAAGACGTCGCCAAATTGTGTGCCCACTGGGAATGTGCCCGCGCAGCGAACAGATTGTTTTTCGTCTAAGAGTTTAACCAATTGTTAGTTTTTTCATATTTCTTATTATTTTTCAAGAATGAAAAACTTGTCACACTATAGACTGCAAGTTTTCAAGTATTTTTGCCTCGAAGATTTAAGCCTTGATTTTAATAAGTAATTCATAATAACAACATTACAAACTACGAAAAATGATGAAATTATAGTAAAATCACAATTATTATAGTACAGTATAGCAAAATATAGCAATATTTTACAATTTCCAAAATAAGAAAATATATCCTTAAATCCTGAATAGCCGGATTGGTTAGGTTTTAAGTGCTTCATTCCAAAAGGAGAAATTGAAGAAATACTTGTCATATACATTTCTAACCAAACCTTTTTTCCGAAAACACCTCGTTTCAGTTATTAGATTTGCTTGAAACTACATACATTCAAAGAAAAAACATGAAATTCAAACATTTAAATCGCACAACATAATTGAACAACAAGGCTTAGAAAGTATGTTTTTTCAAATACTGCTTACAAAAAAATACAAGTTCTGTAACATAATTGCACAAAAAGAGTTACAAAAAGACAAATATCTGTCTGAACAACATTGTAAAAGAGGGTCATAAGAGAAAGATATAAGGTTTGAAGTGTACGTTGTTTTTAAATTTGATTTCAAATATTTAATAAGCAGAGACATTCAGACATAGACCATGTTGTTTTTTATCACAATCTCTTTACCGTTTTTAAAAGTTCGATTCTTGTTCAGCCCAAAAATTGTAAATTGGAATTAAGTTCATTGCTTATTGAGGTCCCAAAATGACTGAGCTCGAAGTACAAAATATCTCAAGAACTTCAAAAACTAGAGAGTGAATTTAATCTAAATAAAACATGGAACAATTCAGTGAATTCGGAAAGCTTGAAATGAATTTCGATTTTTTAGAAAATCGGGACATTGGAAATAAATGGGTTTCAAAAAAATATCTTGAACTGTATCAAATTTAAATTTGTCAAATTTTATTACTTCTTTTTAAAAATGGGCCGTATAAGTGCATTGACACCATTTGAGGAGCACGCGTTTGGTCGAATTGGACCCTTTTTGATAATAGAACATTAGTTTTTAATTTTTTCTTTAAACCTTGTGAATGGCGTGTTTCGAAATTAATATAAAAAAAGCCGAGTTTTTTTTCTGATAGAAAATCAACATTTGGTCAAAGCATCGATAAAAGTAATTTGGTGCTATGATAATCTTGTAGGCTAACGAACTTGACCTTTAGTTTCTAACACTCAAAGAGTGTACCAAAGGCCAATCGAATAGATTAATTTGTTCAAAAGTTATCGTCGATTTTACACAAATCTAATACCTTCTCTGTTGATAATTTAAAAAGCAGTAAAATATATTTTTTTAATTAGAAAATTAACGTTTGTAGAAAAGATTTGATTTTGCTCTCATTTTTTCAAAGGCAAAATTGGAAAAACCGAAAGTTTAAATGTGTTTTTTTGATCTTATCCTACATTTCTATGCAAAAAAAGTTTGGAAAAATCAAATATTGAAAGAAAATAGCGTGAAACCGCCGGTGTCAGACGTCTGGAACTTCCTGAAGTCTGGCCTACGCTCTGCAGGGAACCGTACTGAAGCAGACCCCTTTTCTC
This sequence comes from Belonocnema kinseyi, assembly GCF_010883055.1. Lineage (NCBI taxonomy): Eukaryota > Metazoa > Arthropoda > Insecta > Hymenoptera > Cynipidae > Belonocnema > Belonocnema kinseyi. Next base: position 124,937,215 of record NC_046662.1, read on the forward strand.
ACTCCTTTGTAGTTGGGAGTGGCCTAGATATTAATACCCGTCACTGTTTTTTTGTACTACTATTCCCTCACGAGACTTTAGCATAGCTCATTAAGCTCCAAATTATGCGAACTCCATTTACAGGTGAATATACAATTGATCGACTTTTGATTGCTCCGAGCTTTATCAGTGTACTGAACTCTTTCTTGTTGCTTTCCAGAATCTTGCGAAAATATGTATAAAATCCTTTAAAATTTATTTAATTTTGATCAATGAAATATTATGGTGCCATTATAAACAAAGAAAAATATAGTTTAACACCTTAGACAACTTTCATATAAAAATTTTTCGTTAACTGGAAATATGGATTCTTTTTGGTTTTTCACCGTACCATTGAATTGTACTGTTGAGGAGAATTAATTAGTGGAACATTTTTTACAAGAAAGCACAACATTTGTACAGTTGTAATAATTAAAAATTATGTTTTCGAAAAAAATGGAAGAAAGAATGACTTTTTAGTCATTTTTCGTAAAGTGAAGTTTGTTTACCTGTCAAGAAGTATTCCAGAAATTATTTTTACCCAATAAATTTCAATTTTGACCCTCCTTTCCCAAGCGCCCTTGCATTATGGCTGGAAAATGTCTCCAACAATACAAAATGCCAATATTATATAAAATTCGTGCTAAGATCGGTTTTTTAAAAAACTTTTTCATAACGAATTTTTTTTAATTCGATAAGTGGCCTTCAATTTATTTAATAAATAATTAATCATTTTTTCGAAAAGCATCATTTCTTTAAACAGTTCTTTATATATTCAAAGAGTAATATTTATTTTTGAAGATTTTTGTAAATTATTTAAACAATTTTCATTTGTTTAACAACGTTTGCACCCCAAAATCGCGAAAAGTTATTTTTTTCGGAAATTAATTATACTTTTATGGAATTTTGAAAGTATTGCGTATGTTAACGCTATTAGGCAGTTATTTAAACAATTTATATATTTTTAAACAATTTTGTTCACTCCAAATCTTAAAAAGTTATTGCTTTCTGAAATTAATAACGCAGTTTATGAATTCTGAGAATAATATTGTGTACGAAAGACAGTTTATAATCATTAAAACAAGTTTCAATTATTAAAAACACGTTTTTCTCTTTAAGTAATAAAAATTACTACTTTATGGAATTAACCATGCAGTTCTTAAATTTTAAGAGCGATATTTATTAGGGAAGACATGCTTGCAACTAATTAAACGATGAATAATCGTACAGTTTCGATTTTTAATAGGATAATATTTTTAACAAGTAATCTAATAGTTTAAATAATTGCGAACTGTCTTTCACAAAAAATATTAGTTTGAAGGGGTTAAAACACAGTAGAGCACGAAAAATAGGCCTATTTCGGGAATTTTGTTTCGGCTCAATAAAGAGATAAATCGAATTTTTGTAAAATGGGATATACAGAGAATATTTTTTTAAATTTGTTTATGAAAAAATTTCGGCTGCGCAGCATTTCTCCATCAGTACCTTTTTTTAAGGTATCCACGGCCGGAAGCAAAATTTCATGAAAAAAGAATCGTCACAAGATTGTTTCTAAAAAAACTATGCAATATAGGAAATTCTACGTACATCACTGGAGAAAGCAATTTTGAATATATTTAAAAAATTTAAGATCTATCCGTGATTGTTTCATTTATTACAAAAATAATAACTTTTCGACAATTTACATACGAAAAAAATTGTAACCACTTTATTGTCTGAACAGTTGGAAATTAGTTTGAATGGAATTGGAATGGCGTGACTTATCGAATTTGAACAATTACTTTAGTAAAAATTAAAAAATATTGTCTTCAGCATGAATTTGACATTAGGCTGACATTTTGCATTTTTTAGGCATTTTCCGGCCACAAGACAAGTGGTGGGGCGAAATCAAAAGTTATTGGACGCAAATTATTTCTTTAACATTCCTAAAGAAGTAATTAAACTTTAATGTACAAAAAGGTAATAAAAAGTATTTCTCTTTTTTTCTTTTTTTGGAAATCGAGATTTTCCTATTTGAAAGCCCGGTGACACAAAGTAAAGTTGATCGATTTGAAAAAAAAGTTCAGAGTGTTTAAATAGAAATATGGCCAGTACGGCGGAGTGAAAATGATCAAATGAATTGGATCGTTTGAACTGAGCAAAAAAAATTTGTATATATGTATGTATGTATGTATGTATGTATGTATGTATGTATGTATGTATGTATGTATGTATGTATGTATGTATGTATGTATGTATGTATGTATGTATGTATGTATGTATGTATGTATGTATGTATGCATGTATGTATGTATGTATGTATGTATGTATGTATGTATGTATGTTTGTATGTCTGTCTGTCTGTCTGTCTGTCTGTCAGTCTGTCTGTCTGTATGAATGTCTGTCTGCGAACCTGATAGCCTTTGAAAAAATTAATCTATTAGATTGGCCTTTGGTACACTTGTTTAGTATTCTAAACTAAATGTCAAGTTCGTTAGCCAGCCATTTTGGAGAAAAATTCAACAAGTGGGCGCATTTTAACTAGTTTTGAGACCATTCTTTTTAATTAAAAAATTCTCTGTATGGTTATTCATAGTATTCAAAATGCCGAACAATATATCCTATTGACTTTTTTCAAAAATCAAAAATCACCAGAGTTATATGTAGCATTTACAAAATTCTAAAAAACACGAAAATGAACATTTTAAGAAACTAACGCACGACGTGAAAAAAGTAAAGAGAATAAAAATGTTTCTTTTTGAATGCCCTACAAGATTATCATAACAACTTTTTGAATTTTATTGAGAAATGCAAAATTCAAATTTTAACAGCATACAAAATAATGAAAAATCCAAAATGCAAAATATGGTAAAAAAAGAATTTACAAGAATTCTGCATTTGAAAAAGATCTACAAATTTGTTATCAACTACTTTTTGATAAGATGTTTAGTTTGGGCTTTAATCATGAAAAACGTCATTAACAGTAAAAGGAAAATGCCCACTGCGTAGGTACATTCTTATCACAACTTTTGTTTTTTAATTTCTTTTTCGTCTCGTGTCTGGGGTTTCAAAAAATTTAACTTTTCATGTTTTTGATGCTATTTATTATGATTAAAACTTATATTACCACGCTGCTGAAGGCTGGTGACCTTCTCAGCATGAAAACAAAAACACAAACCCAAGACGACTCTCTCGGTTCCAGTCCTACCTCCCGCCTTTCCCACCCCTCCCTTATTAACTGAAATTTTTGGTGGGACTGACGTTATAACTACAATCTCCACCGTATGCCGATTTGATACTTAACTTTGACATGATTTCGACTCAGAAAATAAACTTATTGCATAAAGGTGATAGTTGGGCGTATAATCTAAACAATAAATAATACAAACTACAAAATAGTCTCGGAAAGGACTCAAACTTTTAATGACAAAAGGCATGCACACGGAAAACTAAAGGTCATGTTTCAGGCGACGAATGGAGACTGGGGTGTTTGGAATGCTAAGGGAGTAAATGATCTCAAGGTAAAAGAATTGCGTGAAACTATGGACGTTAGGAAACTAGATATTTTATGTCTGCCTGAAACAAAGAAAAAGGGATAAGAAACCATAGACATAAAAAACGGCGTGTTGAAAGGCGGATTTGAAATATGGTCAGGAGTAGGCTATGAATCACATGGTAAACAAGGAGTATGTCTGATTTTGAATGAAAGAGCAAAGCAGCATCTCGGAGACCATGGATTCGTATCTTCCAGACTGCTGTGCGCTAGAATGAAAGTAGGAATGGGAGACGTCCCAGACGATTGGAAAGAAGCGATTATCGTACCAATATACAAGAGAAAGTGAGATAAAAGCGAGTGCAATAATTACAGAGGGATTAGCTTA
>NC_046662.1:124941192-124953071 GCF_010883055.1 Belonocnema kinseyi
ACCTTGGTAGCTTATTTACTAGGGACGGGAAGATAGATGAGGAATTAGATAGACGAATAAATGAAGGTAAGAAGGTTATTGGTAGAGCAGGTCCCCTTGTCAAGAAGTAAAAATATATCAAATAAAGCTAAAATGGCAATACATAATTCTATATTTGTACCGACTGTACTATACTGTAGCGAGACATGGACTTATCAAGAGAAAGATAAGAGTAAAATTAACGAAATTGACATGAGATTCATGCGCATAATATGCGGGAAAACTCTAAAGGACAAAGTAAGTAACGAGATAATTCTAAAAGAATGTGGTGCAGAAGAGACGCTAGCAGACACATGGGAAAGAAATCGGTAAAGATGGTTCGGACCTGTTGCGAGAATGTCCAATGAAAGACTAATGAAACAAGTGTATCAAGGTAAAGTAAATTGCAGTGTGCCCACAGGTAGACTGCGAAAAGAATGGTTAGAATGTGCGAATGACACCCTAGTTAGAAGAGACATAAGAAGTCACAAAAACACGAGAGCCTGCATGAAAAAATACATGGACATAAAAGAAGCTAGAGAAGTATGCCTAGACAGGAAAGTATGGCGGCAAATTGTTAATAAAAAGAGTCACCATTGAATTCCTCTTCGAAATTTACTTCAGGAATGTCCTTCACTTTTTTGAAAAATATTTTACCTGAGGAAATATCTAACCGCCCCGGGACTTTTTAGACACCCTGTATAAATATATACATATATTATTAATGATAATGTTATAACTACTTTATATTATAATAGTCTTATTTACATCTCGATCCACATTTGAAATAAATTAAAGAAATTGGCGATTTTGGAATTCATCTCATTTGGATAAAAACTCAATTATTTGATTGAAAAATTAATTATTTTGTTGAAAGTGTAACTATTTTGTAAACCAATCCTCTTTTCTATCAAAAGTTCAACTATTTGTTAAAATTATTATTTTTTTCATTCAAAGCTTCATCTTTTTTGTTGAAAATACATTTTTGAAACTGACAATTAATCTATACCATTTTTGGTTAAAAAATCATGTATTTTGTTAAAAATTCGTCTTTATTTGTTGAAATTACATTCGTTTTATGGAAAATTGATACTTTTATTTGTTTGTTGTTTTGTTTTTGTCGTTTTGTTGTAAATGCAGCTATATTGTTAAAAATTAAAATCATAATTTTTGGGTGGAAAATTCGATTATTCATTTAAAGTTGAATTACTTAGTAAAAAAATTAATTTTTTCTGATTAAAGATTTATAATTATAGTTGAAAATTCAACTGGTTGCCTTTAAATTGGGTTCGAAATTTAGCTTTTTTGTTGATTATACTCTTTTTGACTTGAAAATTAAATAATTTCGTTGAAAGTTTATGTATTTTGTTGGAAATTGATCTTGTTTGGTAGAAATTTAATCTTTTTGGTTGAAAATATATCAGTTTTGGTCAAAATGCAATTGTTTGGTTGAAATATCAACTGTACATCTTCTTGGGTTTAAAAGTCTATTATTTCACTATAAAGTTTCACTATAAAGTTTAAGCGAAAAATATGCATATTTTTCGCTTAAAAAATTCAATTTTTTTGTAAATAATTCATCTTTTTGACTTTAAAATTAAATAATTTCGTTGAAAATTCATGTGTTTTGTTTAAAATTTGTCCTTTTTTGTAGATCATTAATTTTCTTGGTCGAAATTCATCTTATTGGTTGACAATTTAACAACTTTGTTGAAAATTCATTTTTTCGGTTAAAGATTATTATCTTTATCTGATCATGTAACTATTATAGGATTGATTAACAATTAACCGTATTTATTGGTTAAGTTGGAAAATCGTTTTTTTTTTTAAGAACATTAATCTTCTTGGTCGAAAATTCATCTTTTTCCTTTTGGGAAATTTTGGTTGAAACTTTATCCCATACATTGTATTAGTTAAAACACCAATTGTTTCATAGAAAATTAATTTATTTGTTTTCAATTATGATTTTTTTTAATTGAAAGAATTTTAAAATAAAATGTTTAAATTTAATTTAAGGTAATTAAAAACTTGAAATTGTTTCAAATAATTTGAAACACGATGTAGATTTTATGCAGATTTAAAACAAAATTAAGCTTTTTGAGAATTGTGAAATATTTAAAAAGAGTAACAAAAATTGTTGTGATATTTAAGAAAATTGAAAATGATTTTTTATTTTGAAAAATTAATTTTAAGTGAGTATTTCAAAAGATTTAAAAATTTTAAAAAATAAATAATCAGGCCGATTTTAAGGCAATTTTTTTATTTTTCAGTTTTTCTAATTTTAGGAAAAAAATCTTATTAACAAAATATTTGAATGGTGTAGGCGTATCAAAAAGAAATCTCGATGCAATTTAACTTGCCCGAATTTTAATTGATACAATTTTTAGAGATTTTTTTTATTTTAGAAAGTATCTTCTCTGAACCTCATCCCAAAATTTGGTTTGATCAACCAATAAAATCAATTAAACACTTGTTGATGATAGGATTGTAACAGTAATAAATCTTGAATATTAATTTTAGGCCGCTATTTACAATCGAATTTTATTCTATTTTTGAACTTGCTATATCTGGATCTGATTTCCAAATTGGCATTTGATCAGTACCTAAAATCAATTTTAAGTATTTTTATGGTATCGCTGTATCAAAAAAAAATCTAGAAGCAATTTAACAAGTCCAAATTTTAATTAATAAAGTTTTTATGTATTATTTTTATTTTAGAAAATGTTTTCTCTGGATATGGTTTGTAAACTGGCATTTCGAGTAGCTTTGAATTACACTCAAATATTCTTATTTTCTGATAAGATACCAATAATGTATGGATTTACTTTTCAGATCTGATGAAATAGATAATTACAGAATAATATCTCAAAAAAATGGAATAAAAATTCCGACCTAATTAAAATTTGGGCTTGTTAAAGTGCTTCGAGATTTTTTTGGATACACCGATACCATCAAAATTACTTAAAATTGATTTTAGCGGCTCACCAACAAGTGTTCAATTTATTTTATTGGTTGATCAAACCAAATTTTGAGATGAGGTCCAGAGAAAACATTTTCGAAAATAAAAAAGTCCCTAAAAACTTTATTAATTATAATCCGGGCTAGTCAAATTGCTTCGAGATTTTTTTTGATAGACCGATACCCTCAAAATTACTTAAAATTAATTTTAGGGGCTGATCAAATGCCAGTTTTCAAAACATATCCAGAGATAGCAATTTCGAAAATACAATAATTTAAAGAAAAAGGTGGTCCAGAAAAAACATTTTCTAAGATAAAAATAATGCATTAAAACTTTATTAATTATAATGCGGGCTAGTCAAATTATTTCGAGATTTTTTTTTGATACACTGATACCATCAAAATTACTTAAAATTGATTTTAGATGCTGATCAAATGCCAATTTGTAAATCAGATCCAGATATAGAAAGTTCGAAAATAGAATAATTTAAAGAAAAATTGGAATGCAAATAGCGGCCTAAAATTTCTCTTCTAGAATTGTTATGGGAACAATCCTATCACCAACAAGTGCTTAATTTATTAGTTGATCAAACCAAATTTTGAGATGAGGTCCAGAGAAAACATTTTCTAAAATAAAAAAAATCCCTAAAAATTGTATCAATTAAAATTCAGGCAAGTTAAATTGCTTCGAGATATCTTTTTTAACGCCTATATTATTCAAATGACTCAGATAATTAATTTTAGGCTGATCAATCCCCAGTCTTGGGATAAGGCTGAGAGATAACGATTTTTCAATAATGTTGATTAAAATGCACCAGTTCTATCTGTATATTCTGATGTGTATTTCTCCTAAGATCGATCTGTGTAAAAAAATGGTAATCAAATTTTAAATTCAGAAATAATGTTTAACTTATTAAAATGATTAATAATTAATTATTGTTAAATTGTTAATAAGTAATTATTATTTAAATTATTACTGCCGACACTGTCAGTGATAAACATACAAAACCACAAAACATTTCTTTGGTAAAGAATAATTAATCGAAAGTATAATAAACATGCCGGGCCGATCTGTCATTATTTCGACGTTATGTTCAGATTCACCTGTTTGCCCCATGGACATAGGAAATAAGGGACTAGGCATGCCATTGCGGGGGTGATGCAATGAGGGGGCAGGTTTGCCACCTTTTGATGTCCCGCGACAAACATGGCAGCGCCCACATGTTTATATATTCATGTACAGTTTGCTGGCAAAAATGCTCGTGCGCATAATAAAAATGGCACATCGTAAGATGGCGGTTCTCCCCACTCATGGAATTCTCCCCCCTCCTGTGGATTCAACCCCGCTCGCCAAGTTATGATGGCATGCCTAGTCCCGTGTTTCCTATGTCCATAGTTTGCCCTAATCGCTGTAAGTAAATGTAGGTAATGTCAATTTAAAGTTTACGCATGTACTATTTCATTCACTTTATTTAAAACATATCCTGTCTATTCAGAACATACCTGTTTTTATGCCGTAAATGTTATTGGCACAGAAAAAAATTGACGTTTACTTCTCATTTCACATGTCTCATTTCATTATTAATTAAACACTTTTACTATTTGTAATTACTATGTAACATAACCTATATTGTTTTGACACTTGTATCCATTTAAAGTTTCGAACGCAACCATAGAAAATATGATACACTTAATCCGAGGATGCATGGATTTGACCGAATGGCCGATCCGAATGCAACTTTAAAGGCGCGAAATTTGAAAATACTCCTGTATAATGGCTTCTACCTTGCTATTGTGCAATTCGGGTAGGTTTCGATTCGCCATGTATGTAATCCCCAGCGTATCCACCCTGTATATGCATAATTTAGAAGTTAAAAAACGGTAAGGCAGCTGCTGGAAATGAGCCAATTCAGTTTATGGAAAAACGATCAAAGTTGCAATAAAACGTTTAATAACAAACTTTTTTTACAGAATGCACATTTTTTTAAACGGGGCAATGAAACTTCATCAGTTTTAATACCAATCTGAGTTACGAATTACAATAATATACTGGTATTTGGGAATAGTATAAAATTTCATGGATGAACTCGAGTGCGAAGCACGAGATACATGATGAGAATGTGTTCGTTAAAGCCGAAGGAGCTTTAGCAAAGAGAATTCACAATCAAAAATTACTGTTTTGTATGTCTTCACCTTTATTTTTAAAAGTCTGTGCAAAAAGACCGAGCGCGTAGCGCGAAGTAAATACATTATTGAGCGCGAAGCGCGAGGTAAATATATTATCGAGCGCGAAGCGTGAGGTGAATTTATTATTAAACGCAAAGCGCGAGATAAATATATTAGCCAGCGCAAAGCGCGAGAACTAACAGTCGCGCCCCCTAGGCGCACCCTAGGCAAATATACAATTTTATCGACATTTTATTGGTCCGAGCTTTATCAGTGTACTGAACTCTTTCTTTTAAATCTTGATTCATCTCGATATCTCCAGTCAAGCAGGAGATAATTTTTTCCTGCATTAACATTTCTGATGACTCTATTCACAAATGGATTATAATTTTCATATAATTAATAATAATTAATAATTCCAATTTTTTATTCTAATAATTCCCATTTTTTCGAATAGTTTTACGACATTCAGAACAGCTGAAAGTTGTCTTTCAAAATTTAGGCTTTTACAAAAACAACCAATTTCTTACCGAGATACGAGAAACGTCATTTGACAGCTAGAAAGATTTTGACTCAGATAATATTTATTGTGAGGCTAGGATGTGCGTTTTTACGACTTTAGACCGTAATTAAAATTGTATTTGTCAACTTAATCGATAACTGAGAATATTTTTATAGAGTATTAGGGCATGACGGGAAGAAATAGTGTATTTGAAAAAAGTTACCCACTTATGGGAAAATAAACAGGGAAGGTTTTGAGAAAATTGATAACCCTGCTCGAACTCACTCAAGATTTCTGAGGTAGGTGGATGCATGTGGTGATGCTTTTCCGGCTGCGCAGTAGACTTCGAATTTATGGATGCGTACTAGATTTATGATGCACTTCCGAATGCGTAGTGGACTTATGAGGTATTAGTGATAGCGCAGCAGAGTTATGTCAAACTTCCGGATGCGAAGTAGACTTGTGTGAAATTTATGGTTGTATAATACGGGTTATTACACACTTTCGGCTGCGCAGTTGATATATATAATATTTTTGTTGTGTACTACAGTTATATCGCACTTCCGTCTTTGTTGTATGCTTTATTGGCATTTGTATTTGCACACTAGAGTTATGTAGCATTTTCAACTGCGCAGTAGACTTATATGGAATTTGTACTTGCGCGATACATTCATGTCGTAATTTCGGATATGCCATAGATTTATGTGACTTTGGTTGCTGCACACCATCGTGTATCTCCGGCTGTGCAGTGACCTTTTGTAGTATTTGCAGTTGCGCATTGGAGTCACGTTGCACTTTCTACTGCGCAGTATACTCAGGTGACATTGGTTTTTGAGCACTAGATTTGTGTCGCACTTTCAACTGCGCGGTGGACTTTTGTGCCATTTCTAGTTATGTACTAGTTATGTCGACGCTCTAGCTGTAGACTTTTGGTGACATTTGTAGTTACAAACTAACGTTATATCGCAGTTTCGGCTGCGCAGTAGACTTATGTGGCATTTTCAGTTGCGAATTAGAACTTTTTTGTACCTTTGGATGCACCCTTGATTTATATGTAACTTGCGCTTCATATTGGATTATGTCGCACTTTTTGCTGCATAGCAGACTCCTGCGGCATCTTATCATGCGCACTAAAGGTAGGTTTCACTTCCGGCAATGCAGTACACTTTTATAGAATTCATTGTTGTGCAGTAGTTTTATGGTGTACACGTAGATGCGCATTAGAATTCTGTGACACGTTGTTGCGCAATAGTGTTCTAATTTACTTACAGATACATGGTAGTGTTCTCTAATATAGTATGTTGCGGGGTCCCGTTTTTACATACTTCCGAATGCTCTGTCCTTAGAGCTGAGTAACCACGATAATAAGCGTTGAATTCGGGAAAATTAAGAATTTGTATTCCTATGAATACACGATTTTTCCACCATCTAAAAATCCCCCAACGGAAACAGAAAAAGTGCAAATCCTATTCCTCTCATTCGTCTTAGTAAAATTTAACGAAAGCATTTATTTAACCTATTTTTCAGTATTAAATCTTTTTATAACTTATAAATTCGGAAAATATTCAAATTTATTTTTATTTTAATAATTTATTCAAACGTCTTAAAAAATGAAACAAATAAATCTATTCAAATGTGTAAATTTAAATAATTTTAACTCTATAGAGGCAGATTTGAATTGGTGAGAATCAAAATTTCAGGACTTACATTCCGCATCAAGGAATTTAAACAACTTATTACACATATTTTGTGAAAATTAAGAATTTGTATTCCTATGAATATACGATTTTAAGGAATTATATAAAATCAAAATGTGACCACTTATGAGGAATAAAAAATATCTCTGTAACACATCTCTGTAACACAGCTACATGCAATCTATCCTTGAATCTTTTGAACCGAAATATAGAAAAATTTTGGGAATTGGAACACTGTCCTCAAGCGAGTATATTATCAAAAGAAGAAACCGCATGCGAAGAACATTTTGAAAAACACACTTTTCGCGATAAAAATACCAGGATATATTGCATCAGACTTCCATTTAAGGAAAATGAACTTGTTCTCGGTGAATCCTACTTAAATGCTTCAAAACCTTTATATTCTGCTTAAAGATCCTTTAAAAAAACCGCAGCTTAAAGAACCATATATCGAAAATCTAAAATCATATGTAGAAAGCAATTATATGTCTGAAATAAACTCTGATTCGATTTATGAAGATCATTTTTTACCACATCACTCAGTAATTAAACAATCTAGTCTCACAACGAAGGTGAGAGTAGTTTTTGATGCATCGTCAAAAACTTTAAACGGAAAATCGGTAAAGGACATACTTATCCACATGCATCTATATCTTTGAAAGAAGATTTTTACATGGATGATCTCGTATCGGGTGCGGAAACTCGCGAGCATGCGAAAATCGAATCTTTATCAAAAACATGTAACGATTCATTTCTAAGTTTGAATCTAGGAGAGAAAACTAAAACTCTGGGTATTTATTAGGACCCAAAGCTAGATTCGCTGCTTTATACTGTGAATCAGTCAAATGTAGACAATGCCGTGACTAAAAGATCGATTCTCTCACAAACAGCTCAAATTTTTGACCCACTCGAATTATTAGGTCCTGTTATCCTAAAAGCGAAAATAATTATGCAATCTTTGTGGAAATTAAAATTATATTGGGATGCAAACGTGCCATCTCCAATAAAAGAATACTAGATCGAATTTCAGGATCAATTAATTTTTCTAGAAAAATTCTCTACCCAAAGAAAAATCATTGGTAATGATTACGTTAGCTTAAAAATACACGGTTTTTGCGATGCTAGCAAAAATCATACGGCGCTTGCCTCTATATCAGATCTATCGACGAAAATGGCGTAATCACTTTTCAGTTAATCTGCGCGAAGTCAAGGGTCGCTCAAAAGGGCCCCTCACACTCTTTCAACCTTTGAAGCAAATCGTGTCGCTAAAATTCAAGCTTTACCGATACCTCATGAGTGGCGACACGTAGATACCAAATATAATCCCGCTGATCTCGTATCGCGAGGCCTATCACCCAAAGAGATAAGTGAAAACTCCTTTTGGCTGAATGGCCCGGTCTGGATTAAACAAGCGGAGGAAGAATGGCCCCAATTCAAATTTGAAACTTTAAAATTAACTGCAAAACAAACGATTAACGCAAATGCCGTATACGTAAATAAAATCGCGATGACAGTTTTTGAAAACGCGAAAACTCTTACCAGTCTAAAACGCACTATAGCTTACTGCCAACGATTTATCAACATTAAAAGTTCTTAAACAAAGTATATCAGCTTATCTCAATTCAATTGGCCTCCAAAAAGCGCATACGTGTGTAATAAAAATCGTTCAGCAGCAAGCATTTTCAAATTAATTCAGAATGCTAGAATCGAAACAAAACTTTAAGGGGAACTTAACTGCACTTGCTCCCTTTTTGGACTTTGAAGGCATCCTCAGGGTCGAAAATCGACTTAGTTTCTACCAATTTTATATATTTTTAAGCCAAAAAGACGAATATTCACAAAACCGAATTTATTTGAACAAAAGTTCAACATTCAAAAAAATAGTTGAATTTTCAAATAAAAAGATGATTATATTGGACGAAAAAATATCTCGTAAACAAGAGGATCCATTTTCAAAAAAAAAATTAATGACATTTTTCATTTTTGTGAAAGTAAAACAAATAATGATTCACCGTAAACATTGTTTGATATGTCAAAATGAAATAATTTCTTCATTTTTTATTGGTTTCAATTTAAGAATTCTGAAGTTTTACGGTAAGCATTTAATTATAAAAGTTTCCCTATTCATAACTCTGAAATTTCCAATTAACATTGAAATTGTGGAATTTCTAACATTCAAATTGGTAGTTAATAAAAACGTTGGGTGGCAAGTAAACTTGATTGTGGAAAATTCATAAGTTTGGTTCAAAATTTAACTATTATGGTAGAAAATTCAACTATTTAGTTATGAGTAAACCTATTCGTTGGAAAATGTATCTATCTGGTAGAAAATTAACTTTTTTATTAAAATGATATAATTTACTGGTAAAAAAATTCAATCCGTTTGAAGACAATTCGCCTTTTTTCTTCATAATTTTCACAATTTTGTTGAAAAACTACATATTTTGGTGCAAATTCGTATTTGTTTAAAATGAAAATTAATCTTCTTTACAAAAAATTTTACTACTCCATTTTCAGTTGAAAATTTATCCCTTTTTTTAGCATAGAAACTTGCACTATTTGTTTTAAAATTGGTCTTTTTTGTAATGAAAGAAGCGTCTTGGTTTATAATGCATCTTTTTGGTTAAATATTCAACTATTTGATTGAATATGAATCTGTTTTGTTGAAAATTCATGTTTTGCGCCTCATTCCTTCAGTTTATATTAGTAGATCTCTTCGGTTAAAAATGTAACTATCTTGTTTGACACAAAGTAATGCATCAACCCTGAGCAACAGCAACATCATTGTAAAGCAAACAGCTGTCTGAAGAAAAGGCTATGTATTGCATATCCTTTAAGTGTAATCTTGAAAATGAAATTACTTGCAATTCCACATTTTTCCGATTCAAGAATACGTAGCATCTTTCTCCCAGATTTTTTTTTCGTAGAATCTAAGAAGAGAGGATAAGTTACGAAAATACTCGACAGATCTTCTTTCTTTTTTCAATCGTCTCATGGTTATCTAATGCATCTAATGCAGAATATTCAAATTAAATTCCTTAATATTTTAATGATTTTTTATTTCTCTCAGTCGGCTCTTATCTCTAATGAGACATGACATACACTCAATCAAATCCTGAGTTCGATCCTGGGTTTTTACGACGTGTTAAGTATCGTCGAAAAAATAACACTCTAGCTTCATTCGGAAATGATCTCCCCTAAATTTTCTTCACCGTGGGTACACTCATTGTATCCGTTTGCTACTTCGCAGGCGCACAAAATGCATCAGATTTTCAATTAATTGCAATAAAACAAGAACCAGACCATTTTCCGAAAAATCCCTCTTTGCGGGATTGTATTTGCTGACTACGATTATGTGATTAAAATATGAGATCAAAATATTCATAATTGTGGAAAAAAGCATGTCATTTGTAAATGCATGAGCTAATTTTCAATTCTGAGGAAGCACATTAACACTGCAACCGAATTCTTAAGTAACTACTTGCAGTGTCCCTTGTACCTAGTTCTCTCGGCTAAATATAATTCTTTTATCACTTTGTGTTCTGTATCAATTTCGTTAAAGTTTAAATTATATAATCATAACTTATTAAATTGATCGATTTTTAAACTACCCTCCCCATCATTAAATCTCTTGAATTTTAATACGCAAAGATCTACGGTATGGCTCTTAGGATAACGAAAATTCCGGGCAAGCAGCACGACCATAATACAACGCAACAAAAATATTTACTTAAATACTGAGGAGCTTCGTTTTTAGATATTGTAAAAAGCAGATTGCGCATAACAAATTTTCTTCTTTTCGCCACGGGGAAGAACCCAGCTCTTTACCGACGTAGAGTAATGAATTAACTTTTTGGTAAACTGTATATAAAGTGAATACATGCATTTAATGTCCGTTCTAGCTTGCCATTTAGTGCATCTGTTATATCATCGTAACCAATACATCCGTAATAAAAGAATTCGAGTAGCAAACCCTTAACTAGGAGAACTCTAGTTGAGGTAGGTAAAGGGAAATAATTCGTATTTCATTGCTCTAGAATTCTGTAAGTGTTACGAGAAATAGCCATTACATGTTCTTTCCAAGACAAATTACGGTTGTGTAAGTATCTTAAATGCTTGACCAAAAATTAAAAAACAACAGTAACATTACCAACTCTCAAAGGAGTGCACGAGAGGTAACCAGTGCACTCAAAGACGGGGAAGCTGAAGGCCATAATAATAGCATTAGGTTCAGTTGGATTTAAAGCAAGGCCACTAATCTCATCTCAAAGCATGACCTGATCGATGTCCCCTTGCATCTGACTGAGAATTCTATTTAATTATGCGTTCGTTTCCGAATGTAACTAGAGTGTTATTTTTCGCCGATACACGGAAAGAATTAGTCGTTTAAAAATTTGTCGACTTCTGAAAGATTTTAGAAGATTAAAAAATATTAATTGCAGTGTTTAAATAAACAGCGTTATAAAATTTGCTCGACAGTCTCAGCGACAACCGAAGAAAATCTAGAAGGAAGGAAAGAAACAAAATATTCATAGTGT
>NC_046662.1:124953171-124954260 GCF_010883055.1 Belonocnema kinseyi
ATAGAGCTCCAAGGAGATTATGTTGCAAAATAAAAAAAAATTTACCCAAAAAAAATTGTTTTTATACTTCATTCTAAGGACTTATTGAACTACCCTCGTACTACTTACAATGTTCTGACTATATCTATTCTGGTCAGCTTACAACTTGTTGACACAATATTTGCTTTATATTTATCAAGAGTTTTTTATTATGATCATGCAAATATATAAATATTTAAATAAACATTAAAATATGTGTACGTCACGGGACGTGAAATATTTTAGAGTATTTTAAAAGGTTCGAAGACATTTTTAATTGATTACATTAATATAATAATAGATTTTTAAGGATTTGATATATCTTATGATATTTTAATAGATTCAAAAGAATTTTCCAATGATTTCAATAATTTAGTACAAGATTTTAAGGGATTTGAAATATTTTATGGTGTTTTTAAAATTATAAGGAATTTTTAGGAGCTTTGAAAAATTTTAAGAGATTTTCAAGGGTTTGAAATATTTTACGATGTTTCAAAACATTCCAAGGAATTTGCTATTAATTTCAATAATTTAAAGCAATTTCAAAGAATCTTAATGATTTGTTTTAACTTTTCTGATTAAAAGTGGAACTACCTTGATACAACAATTTTTTTTGTTGATGATTCATCAATTTAGTTGAAAAAATTTTTTCTGAAGGTTTATCTATTTTGTACAATTTTGTTTTGTTTTTCTTTTTCAAATTATTTTTTCACTACAAGAAAATTAATCTTTTTTGTCAAAAATTTAACTATGATTAAACATTAGTTTTGTGTACAGAAAATTAGACTTGGAGAAAAATAAATTTCTTGTGTACAAAGTTATTCATGTACTTTAATAAAAATGCCTTTTTTTACTAAACAATTCAGCTTTTCGATTAAAGTTTAACTATTTGTTTACAAATTTAACTATTTTGTTGAAAACAATAAAAACATTTTTTAAATTGATGTATTTTATTCAACATTTTATTTTTTTGCAGAAAATTAATTGGTTTAGTTCAAATTTTAACTATTTCTACTAAAAGTTAGTCAGATAGTCATTAATATGAATATAAAATTTTATAATTTTAATAAT
>NC_046662.1:124954360-124955470 GCF_010883055.1 Belonocnema kinseyi
TTTCGCTGCTCCCACAATGCATCGGCGCTCTTCCGATAATTCCTTCAGACACCTATTCTTAATATCCCTATTATAGCTATACTTATTAGGGGTTTGACTAGATGATATAGACCCTGGTATATGGAAAATGGTCAAGGATATTTATTTTCGCTGGTCCAGGGATCTTTCTTAATTTCTTCGTTCGTTTTCAGCTAAATGTTTAGCTATAATGGGAAATAACATCCCTGTCACAGCTCAATTTTTGTACCGTGTAACAAAAGTGTCACGATATTTTGTCGATTTCTAGAAATTTTTTGTCTTATGTCACTTTCCTGGATGTGTCAAATGACGCTTTGAGCGTCAATGTTCAATTTCTGAACAATCGTGATATGTTAATTGTGTTTTCAGTTGTATATGTATTAATAGTCATAGTAAAACGTGAATTTAGTTATGTTATAAGAAGAAATTGCGCGTTATCTGTCTAAACACCAGTGCTACAGAAATATTTCCAAACCATGCACAGATTTTTTAGGTGTCTTTGAAAAGTATTATCCAAAATGTTAACATTGTGAAAATAAATAAAGTAAATGTGCGAGAATGTGGATGTTGACCAAGTGATCTACATGTATATGATGTAAAATCAAGAACAAAATAGTCTGAACGAATCGTTTCAGAAACAGAACGCATCAAAAATACAGTACTTTTGCTTCGAGCGCTGTATCTATCGCCATTTATTATACATTATACATTATATTATTATACATTATATTCACCTATGGATTGTAGGGAGGCGGCATTATAGCGAAGTGGAACATAGTTTCTGCACTTTGTTGTCGGCAATATTTGTTGGATTATTTTCTTTGGGAAAATGTAACATATAGTCCTTTTAATTATAGAGGGGGTTATGACATCTCCATGAAAGTAGAAGAGTATCGAAGCTTCTGGTTACATTTACCCGAATTTCTGGTAACATTAACCAGAAAAGTGTCAGCCAGAAACTTCTGATACTTTTAACCAGAATTCATGGTAAGTTGTCTTAACCAGAATTCTGGTTCTGTCAACCAGAATTTTTTTCAGTGCGTGAAACTTCAGAATTCTAAAATTGAAACATTCAAAAACGAAGAAATTATT
>NC_046662.1:124955570-124961491 GCF_010883055.1 Belonocnema kinseyi
AAAACACGTAAACTCAGAAGATGTGGACTGTGACTGCACCATATATCTAGTCGGGAGTGGTGCTGACTGAAAACAGATGATTTGGAGCGATCCGCGCGCCATTTGTTGGTCATTCTAAGGACTTATTGAACTACCCTCGTAGCATATAGAAAATAGATATACTCAGCTCGTTGGAGACTGAAGAACGCAGCTATAGATATATTGAAAACGTGTAAACCGTATAGCATATCTATATATATTCGTGACGTATGCGTATACAGCGACGTCCCAGTATTCAGAGACGTGGATTAGGCCCTATAAAGCCGAAAGTACCTGCATGAGCCAGATTAGTTCTTCTCTATTTATTACGATTTTCTCGGACTTAAGTCGTCTAGTCCAGTGTTTCAAACCGGAGTTCGTCGTGTTTTGGTGTGTGTACCCGTGAGACAGTGTTGTGCACTAGGAAACTCGGGTCTGTGATTTCCCCTTTTGGATTAGTTCTACACCCAATAATTAACAACAACTAAGAATCAACCTGCTTTTGGAACATCCAGTCTAATTTACACCCCCTCACTCTCTACCACTACGCAGAGGTCCTATTAGCAGTTCTAGCAACCTGGACCTTTAGTAATCGTCAATTTTAATAAATCACTGGTAAGCAATGTTTTCAGTCAGTTCTAAAATTCCTTTTGTTTAAACTCCTGGGCCTACAATAAATTTGATCCTTTTATTTTAAGGTACTGGCGATGGACTAAACTCGTCTTCCGTCAACTTCGTGCTTTGTATACATTCTATTTTACACTTGTTTACAATAAATTACCTTCACATATTATTATTGGCTGCTCTTTCCTCTTCCCTGTGCGAGATCTTCAGTCTCAACTAAAACGAGGAATCTAATTAAAGGGGAGTATTTTACGGTCTTCTTGCCGCAACAAATATTTCGAAACCTTCAATTTTCTTTTGAAACACCTTGACACCTTGTAAAGATTTCTAAAGTACTTTGTAATTTTTTTAAGTAACTATGCTAAAATTGTTAAAATTCATTAAAATTCTGTTAAGTTATAATAATGAATTAAAAATTCATTAACATCTTTGTAAACCTCCTCCAATATTTAAAATCTTTTGAAATCTCTTGAAAATTTCTTGAAATTTTTTAAATACCCTGAAATATTTTCAATCTTTTACAATCTCATACTGCATTATTGAAATCAAGTAAAAATTCCTTGGAATCTATTAAAATATCCTCAAATATATTAAATCTTTCAAAATCGCATATTAAATCACCGTAATCAATTGGATATTCCTTGGAACATTTTTAAATACTCCTAAATACTGCAATACCTACTAAATATTTTGACATACCTTGACCTCTTTTTTAAGATTTTTAAAATACTTCTTTAAAATTCTTTGGAATTCCTTAAAATTATAAAAATATGATGAAGATTCCTTGATATCTTTTAAAACATCCACAAATTTTTAAAATATTTTGAAATCCCTTGAAATTTTTTGAAGCTTTTCGAAATTTCTTGAAGTTTTAAAAATGCCTTGAAATATTTCAAATCCTTCGAAATCTGATTTTAAATTATTGAAATCAATTAAAAATTCCTTGGAATCTATTAAAATATCCTAAAATATACCAAATCCTTTCAAATCTCATATTAAATTACTTTAAACAATTTAAAATTCCTTGGACTCTTTTAAAATTTTTCAAATCTTTTGAAATATCTCAAACTTTTTTGTAAGATTTCTAAAGTACTTTCAATTTCTTTTAATAGCCCTTCCAAAGTTGCTTAATTCTTTGAAATTCCTGCAAATTATAAAAATAAATTGA
Organism: Belonocnema kinseyi; assembly: GCF_010883055.1. Taxonomy (NCBI): domain Eukaryota; kingdom Metazoa; phylum Arthropoda; class Insecta; order Hymenoptera; family Cynipidae; genus Belonocnema; species Belonocnema kinseyi. The sequence goes on from NC_046662.1 coordinate 124,957,381, forward strand.
AAATTCCCTGACATCTTTAAAACATCCTCAAATATTTAAAATACTTAAAAATCTTTTATTATTTCTTAAAACTTTTTAAAGCTCTTGCAAAAACGCCTTGAAATTTTTAAAATACCTTGAAATATTTCAAATTCTTCAAAATCTCATATTAAATTACTGTAATCGATTGAAAATTCCTTAGAATCTTATAAAATTTTCTCAAATGTTTTAAAGCCATCAAAATCTTTTGAAATACCTAGAACTTTTTTCAAAGATCTCTAAAGTACTCTGGAATTTTTGAAAATAATCCTTTTAAAATTTTTGAATTCTTTGAAATTCCTGTAAATTATAAAAATAAATTGAACATTCCTTGGCATCTTTTAAACATCCTCAAATATTTGGAATCCTTGAAAATTTCTTGAAATGTTGTAAAGCTTCAGATTGAAATTTAGAATAGAGGCAAATTTCAAAACGTTAAATGCTGAAATATTTATGGAATAGAGTTTTGAAAATAAGATCAATAAAAATTCAAAGCTTTCGAAATTTAATTTTCAAACATTTTCAACTATGAAATATGCATAAATTTCAACTCAATGGAATTCAAGTCCTCAAAATTTTAATTGTAAACTTGAAAGTTTATTTAGAAAAAATGAGTAATCATAAATAAATTGAAGAAGTTCAAAATTTAAAAGTATGTTTTTCAAAAAATATATATAATTTTATAATTGAAGTTATCACATTTCGGCTCAACTTCCTTAAAAAATCGTAAAAACCCAGGATCGATATAAGGATTTGGTTGAGTCTCTGTCATGCTTCACTCAACCTTCCTATTGTTAGAGATAAGAGTCGGTCGAGAGAAATTAAGACTGATTAAAATATTGAGGAATTCAATTTAAATATTCTGCATTAAATGCATTAGATAACGACGAGTTGATTAAAAAAAGGAGAAAATCGGTTAGTCCTTTCAATTTCTGTTGAGAGATTTCGTCACTTATAATCTCTTGTCAGATTCTACAACAAAAAATGTGGAAGAAAGATGCCGCGTATTCTGGAAGCGTGAAAATATGGAATTGCAAGTTATTTTATTTTCAAGATTACACTTGAAGGGTATGCAATTTGCATCCTTTTCTTCAGAAATTCCTCTTCCATAATTTTCCACCGAAAGCTCGAAATTCATAATTTTTCTCTCTTTTCTTTAATCTTTGTTTCAATTACAGCTGCTTGCTTCATAATTAATGTGATGTGGCTCCTGATTGATACACTATTTTGTATCGAAACAAGATATTTACATTTTTAACCAAAGAGATTAATTAATATCAACTTAAAGTATGAAGCTCAAAACTTGAATTTTCAACAAAACAGTCCCACATTCAACCAAATAATCGAATATTCAACCAAAAAGGTGCTATTTTAACCAAGACGGTTTGTTTATTACAAAAAAGACCAATTTTCAAACAAATAGTGCAAGTTCCTATGCTAAAAAAAAGGATAAATTTTCAACCGAAAATGGAATAGTAATATTTTTTGTAAACAAGGTTAATTTTCATTTTTAAAAATACGCATGTGCACCAAAATATGTACTTTTTCAGCAAAATTGTGAAAACTATGAGGTAAAACGACGAATTATCTTCAAAAGGGTTGAATTTTCAACCATAAAATTATATCATTTTAAGAAGAAAGTCAATTTTCCACCAAGTTGTTAAGTTTTCCAATGAATAGTTTTATTTTTAACTAAATAGTTGAATTTTCTAACAAAATAGTTCAATTTATCAACCAAACGTATGAATTTTCAACAATAAAGTTTACTTGCTACCAGAGAGAAATAGAGAGTCACAATGCATTAGAAATATCAGTTGATAGAAACATGGCGCCCCCTGCTCGCCCGTATACCCGTGATGGTTATTTGATTGATATATATATATCGGATTTAAGTCCACGAGTGATTCCAGGACTCGGTCGGTGTGCAAAGAAACTAACTGCACCACCGACAATGACCAACATGATGTAAATGAAAGTGGCCCTCAACCCTTAACATGTGTGCGTCGCGTGGCCATCGCAGGTATATCGCACACACACAACCTGATATCAACTTTAAAGTTTAACTCAGGCAGATTTAGAATTGAGATTGTTGGTATTTTACTGTTCGATCCCGAAGCAAGCAATTTTGTGACAGATACAATCTCACAGATAAATGAGTCAATTTCGTGTGTTTTTAACTGTCCAGTGTTTCACCTTAAAATCCGTTTGTACATTTTCTACATTTTGTATATTTGTGCTATAATTATTATCCATAGCTGGTTCAATTTAATGCCAGATTAAGCAAATCTGCAAATAACTCAAGAAATTGTAGGTTATGTTTCTATATTTACCTTTCAGTTCCACTCTCCTCATCACTGTTTTCAGGTTCTTTTTTTTCAGAATTATCACACCAGGTGCGATCGAAAAATCGTTGGATTATCAACATTAACCCCTAAATATTTGAATTAAAAAAAGAAAGTTAACCACATATTTTAAGTGACAAAAAATTAAAGAAATGTACAACTTCAAGTCGGGTGGTCACTGACTGGGAAAACCGGAAACTATAGCCCAGATTTTGGAACACCAAGAAGTACCTTAGAGTTTAGAGGAAACCCCGGAATTTTCCAGATTAATTTTTTACTTTTGTTAATTGTATCTACGTTTTCCTAAAAAGTCATGTTTTTTTGGGTAGCAAAATCAACTATATTGATGAACACTCGTCTATTTCGAACAGCTAGTTAGATCTTTTAGGTTTTAAATTAGAAACATTTAAATTCACTAAAAAAATACGAATTTTCAACGAAACACTTAAATTCTCAACTAAGAAAAAGTAATTTGAAAAACAAACAGTTGAATATTCAGTTAAAAAAAATTAATGAAAAAAAGAAGATTTTTCAACAAAAGAAATTAATTTTGAGCTAATTGCAAGATTACGAATCTTTTACAAATAAAATGAATTTTAAAGAAATTAGTTCAACTTTCAACCAACAAGTTGAATTTTCAACAAAATACTTGAATTCTCAACTAAAACAAATTAGTTTTCAACCAAACAGTTCAATTTTTAACCAAATAGTTAAATTTTCATTTAAAAAATTGAGTTTTAACCCAGAATATAAATTTTCAACAAAAGAGATGAATTATGTAGAAAGTAGTTTAACTGTCAACCAAAGAGTGGAATTTTCAATCAAAGAATATTAATTTTTTACAAAAAACGCCATAGTTGATATTTCAGCCAAAGAAGATTTTAAATTATAATTTAATAAAAAATTAATTTTTCACCAAAATAAAATTTTTAAATAAAATAGTTCAATTTTTAAAAAACGATTAATTTTTAACTTAGATTAAGAATCTTCAACCGAAACAATGAATTTTGAAGAAAGTAGTTCAACTTTCAACCAAAAAGTTGAATTTTCAATCTAAGAAGATGATTTTTTACCGAAAAATCTAATATTTGATATTACAAACAAAAAAACATTTTGTTTTAAATTAGAAATAGTTAAATTCATTCAAAAAATACGAATTTTCAACGATATTCTTGAATTCTAAACTTAGAAAAATTAATTTTAAAACAAACAGTTAAATATTCAGTTCAGAAACTAATTAAAAAAAATTTTTTTACTAAAATAAATAAATTTTTAACTAATTTCAGTTCAATTTTTAACCAAATAGTTCAATTTTCAGTTTAAAGTTGAGCTTTAACCCAGAATATAAATTAAAAAAAAAATGAATTTTCAACTGAGAATATGAATCTTGAACCAAAAAGATGAATTTTGAAGGAATTAGTTCAACTTTCATCAAAAAGTTGAATTTAAAATCTAAGAAGATGATCTTTCAACAAAGAACGTAATATTTGATATTACAAACAAAAAAGATTTTGTTTTAGATTAGAAACAGTTAAATTCATTCAAAAAACATAAATTTTCAATGAAATATTTAAATTCTCAACTAGGAAAAATTAATTTAAAAACAAACAATTGAATATTTTGTTACAAAAATTAATTAATGAAAAATGTTTCACTAAAAGAAAGACATTTTTAACTAATTTTAGTTCAATTTTTAACCATATGGTTAAATTTTCAGTTAAAAAATTGAGTTTTAACCCAGAATATAAATT
>NC_046662.1:124961591-124964241 GCF_010883055.1 Belonocnema kinseyi
TACATAAAGTAACTAAATGTTTAACTTTTCTAACTAAACGTTTTACCTAATCTAAGCGGACACTTTCTTTGAGTTTAATATATTCTCGATTCACTCGTTCGCTTCAAGGATTTTTTTTCCGTGTACCAGAAATATTAAATAGAACAGTTATAACCAGAAAAAATCAACCAGAGTTCATTAACTAGAATTATCTAGTCATATTAACCATAATTTCGGATTAAAATAACTAGACATTTTTTAACCAGACGCGTCTGGTAACTTTAATTAGAAGTTTTTTTTTAGTGCAGTAAGCATTAAATTATAAAAGTTTGTCTTATATAACTTTGAACTTTTCAATTGACCTTAAAATTGTGACATTTCTAACAGTCCAACTGACATTTTAAACATGGTTCATATCTGAATTTTTAAGTATTTTCCATTTACCGTACCTTTTATTTCGAACGGTCTTTCAGAATAATTCAATTTTCAACGATTACAATTGAGACTTTTTTCATTTTGACTGCGGATAATGAAGGTGTCCTTATTTCGATTTTCAAAAAATTTCTGTAATAAATGTTTAAGTTACATCGCAATTTTTTTTAAATTTAATACAAATTTCGATTTCTACAATTTCAGATGCTTTTACTTTAAAATATTCAATTTGATTTTCAATTTCAAATGGTCAAATGTAAATCCTTTTTCATTTAAATTCATGTTTTTTTTAAATTTTATTTTTCAATAATTCTATTTTATTTTTAATTCTTTTGATTAGAAATAAAAACGAACAACATAGTCACCGTATAAGTTCTTCTAATAAATTTTAGTTACAGGAATTAAAAAAATAACACCGAAACATTTGAATATTATGTATTGTTTTAATTATTTCAGCGATATGAATATAAAGAAGCAGAATTGTTATATTTATTTTCGTACTATATTCTTTTTTTGCGAAGAATACCTTCTTCCAAGCCCAACGGAAGGCAGAATGAAACGAACCAGTCATTCGAAAAGATTTATTACGGCCTATTAGTATACTTCTACAGCCAACAGTGACACTTGTTAGTCTTTCATGCCGAAATTAATTTTTAATTAAAAAATGGATCTTCTTGGCTAAGAAATTCTTTTTCGTTGAATATATTCATCTTTTTATTTGAAAATTAGACTATTTGGTTGAATGTTGAAATCTTCTTCAAATAAATTCGGTTTTGTGAAGATTCGTCTTTTTGGCTTAAAAATATATAAAATTGGTAGGAAATAAAAACGTCTATAATTTTCTGGTTGAAAATTCAAACCTTTTGAAGATAATTCCCCATTTTTCTTCATAGTTTTCAAAATTTTGTTGAAAAAGTACATATTTTGGTGCACATTCGTATTTTTTAAAATGAAAAGTAATCTTCTTTACAAAAATTGCACTATTCCATTTTTACATTCTTATCAGAGAAGGTATTAGATTTGTGTAAAATTTGACCCCCGCCCCCGTTTTTTCAAATGTCCACGTTTTGAGACCCTCTGAATCCGAAAAACAGGTTTTTACGAATTTTCTCTGACGTGTATGTGTGTGTGTAGATTTTTAGTTTGTCAGAACGATAATATTCGAAAGAATTGACAGATTGGATTAGCCTTTGATATATTCTTTAATTGTCCTAAGATAAAGATAAAATTCGTTAGCCAGCCACTTTGGATAAAAATTCAAAAATTAAGTGTGTTTTGAAAATTTTGATGACCACTTTTTTTTAAGATACATTTTCTGTACATATATTCATAGTATTCACAAATGGGCGAACAGTTTATCCTAATGACGTTTTGTTATAAAACCAAAAATTTATCACACTTAAAGCATTACCAATATTTCAAAAAAACACACGAAAATCAAGATTGGAAGACAAGTAATGCACAATATGAAAAAAAGTCAAGAGAAAAATAATGTTTCTTTTCGATTTCTCTAGAAGATTATCATAACAACTTTTTGCATTTTCTTGTAAAATCGAAAATTCAAATTTAGACAGCATAAAACCAATGTAAAAACAAAAATTACATTTTGCGGTTAAACTGCAAAATAGGTGAAAAGATGGCTAGACAAAAATTGAACATTTTTAAAAGATCTACAAATTTGTTATCAATCACTTTTTGATAGCATGCGTATTTTGTGTTTTAATCGTGAGAAACTATATTAACAATTAAAAGTATGCCCGCTGCGTGGGCACATTCTCATCACAACTTTTGTTTTTTAAATTTCTTCTTCGTCTCGTGTGTGGATTATCAAAAAATTTACTTTTTTTAAATGTTTTAAATGATATTTTTCACGATTTTGTTAGTGTCGAAACTTGCACTATTTGTTTGAAAATTGGTCCTTTTTGTGATTAACAAACCGCCTTGGTTAACATAGCATCTTTTTGGCTGAATATTTAATTATTTGGTTGAATGTGGGACTGTTTTGTTGAAAATTCAAGTTTAGCGCTTTATCCCTTCAGTTAATATTAATTAATCTCTTTGGTTGAAATTGTAACTATCTTGTTTGACACAAAATAGTGCATCAATCCTGAGCAACATCACATTCATTGTGAAGGAAGCAGCTTCATTTTAAACAAAGCTTCAAGACAAAAAGAGAGAAAAATAATGAATTTCAAGTTTTCGGTTGAAAAATATGGAAAAGGAAATTGCTGAAGAAAAG